>NC_142353.1:14550000-14753750 GCF_059441175.1 Urocampus carinirostris | reverse complement strand
ATATCTTTTCAGAACTTATTTTGTGTCTTATTATGCTGTAAAAGTGAATCAAAGGTAGGCAAAGGGGCTTTTTAAATCACATGTTATTCTTGCAATTAAAATAAAATGTAAAAAATAAAAGGTCAGATGTTTCCTTGTCAGACGCTGAGCTCCAGTGTTTTGTACATTGACTATTGAACACGGCAGACTTTTTTTGACGCAAGTGACCTCATTCATTCTTTGCGGATACCCACATAATCAGCGTGTACAGTGTACACCATTCTTCCTGCTTTTGGTTATTACTACTTAATCAAGGTTAAAGGACAATTGTGACAAGTTTCACGGGCCACATTCAATTACATGATGGGCCAGTGAGCTAATTTGGTTCAAATTGGTGACCGTTTCAAGCTGAAAGCAATTTGAAATGGACATTGATCTAATTTGTGCGCTGAAATTATCAAGATGTGGTTTTAATGCTGCACGTAATGGAGAAACCAGACTTCTAATTTCGCAATTTGTCACACATTTGTGCCAACAGATGTAAATTTTCACTTCAGTGCAATGGAAAAGTTTGTGCATAAACAAACATGCAGCGACAACACTGAAAGAAGTCCACCGAAGAAGTTTAAATCGGAGGAGGTAGAAGAGAAGCAAGAAAGATCAGATTCTCAAGAGGAGGACTTCTCTGATCCTGTTCCCTGGCAAAAAATAGAGTCAGACGGTCTGGACTGTGACTACGCTTTGCTCTTCACCAAGCAGGAAGCAGACCACCTTTTCCAAAAGCTGGAGGAGGAGGTGGTCTACTCAACTGGTGAAAATCATCTCATCATGCTCTGCCAAGATTTACCGCATTTTCTGCATTAAGTTTATTTGTGTATTACCATTGGGCTCTTTATACACTTCTGCATGCAATAATGCACAGGTGTCAAACAGGCGGCCCGCGGGCCAGATCAGGCCCGCTGAGGGATTGAATCTGGCCCGCGAGACAACACTCAGAGAAGCGCAAGAGAAAAACAAGCTGCAGGTTGAAATATGTCAACTTGATGTTTCCAAAGCCAGCTGCCTCTCACAAAGACACTGTACTTGTATTTATTTATCTCTTTCTCTCTCTCTCTCTTTTCCACCCCTTTTCTCCCACTCTCTGTCTCTTTGTTGTTCTTTTGTCTCTTTATCTCTCTGTGTCTTTTTAACTTATTTTGCTCTAACTTCTTTTTTTCCTTTTTTTCTCTTTTCTTTTTCTCTCTTCCTACCCTTTGCGCTTTCTTTTCTCTTTTCTCTCCTTCTGTATTTCTATTTCTCTTGGGATTCCTTTCTTCCTCTCCCTTTCTTTCCCCCTCTCTCACAACTTCTCTTTTATCTCTTTTGTTTCTCACGCTCTCTCCCTCTCTCTCTTTCTTTGTCCCACCCTCTCTCATTTTCCCTCCCTCTTTGTCTCATTTCTTTATCTCTCTTTTTCTTTCTCTTTATTCTACTAGTCCGGCCCCCGACAGAATGTTTGTTCTATCGTGTGGCCCCTGAGTTGAAAAGAGTTTGACACCCCTGCAATAATGCAAGGATTAATCAATTGATAAGTATTACTGATTAGAATCACAAAACAATGTTTGAAACTGGAATTCAAACTGTATTGCAACAATGAGGGCGCTGGCACTTTACCGCTAGACCACAACCAATGGTATAGATGACATACGAAATAGCATAAAAGCTCATTATCACACTTTTTTAATGGTGCCAGAAACAGATTTGCATAGTGCATTCTGATAGGTTAAAGAATCCCTCCACTTCCTCACCTGTGCGTAAATAATACATACTATTTAATACGTATACTTGCATGGAAGAGCTTGTAAAGTACTTTGTTTTGTTTCCGTCTTTCGTACCGTTATTTGCACACAGGTGAAGAAGTTGACAGTGTTTAACCTATCAGAATGTACTATGCAAATCAATGTTTATGGCACTGCGAGTAAAATAGGTTTTCGTATGTCTTCTGTACTGCAGGGTGTAGAGTCTCATCTCCCTGACTGCAACGACCAGGATTCGCTCAATCCCATTGCATATCACAAATTGGGA
Source organism: Urocampus carinirostris (assembly GCF_059441175.1). Taxonomy (NCBI): domain Eukaryota; kingdom Metazoa; phylum Chordata; class Actinopteri; order Syngnathiformes; family Syngnathidae; genus Urocampus; species Urocampus carinirostris. The sequence goes on along the minus strand of NC_142353.1, from coordinate 14,751,707 downwards.
CTTGGGCCAGCAATTATTATCTATAGATGAATCGTTGCACAAATATGGAAGTATACCATAACACTTTGCTTGGGAACTTACGCCAATATATATTGTATGTATTTCCAATCCCTCCCACCGTATTCTGTGATACATAAGCTGGGTTATAAGGCACACTGGCCAATTTGGTGTTGAGTTGCGCCTCATAGTCCAGAGCTTTCAAATTTCTGGCCAATTGGCTTTTTTTAGGTGTGCTTTATAGTCCAAAAAAATGGTAAACGAATGTTCGAGTGACTCATTTTCTTCTAATCCAGGTGAGGAAGCAACAGTGCAAGTTTTTGGAAAGGTCTACAATGTACCCAGGAAACAGGCATCATATGGGGATACAGGTATGATTTATACTTATTCTGGAGTGGCACGTTCAGCATGCCCGTGGACTCCCACCCTGGAATATATCAAGGATTCCATCACCAAAGTAACGGGACATACGTTTAATTTTGTCCTGATCAACAGGTAAGATATCTAACAAGCACTGTACAACATTGATGATACTCATCTGACAAATCTTTAAAGGTACAAAGACGGGCAAGATCACATGGGTGAGCATCGCGATGACGAGCGGGAACTCGACCCTCGGGCTCCCATCGCTTCGGTCTCGCTAGGGGCCGCACGACATTTCGTGTTCCGCCACAAGGATTCGCGAAGTAAACGTGGCGGTCGGCAACTCCAGCCTGTCAAGCTGGTGCTAGCTCATGGAAGCTTACTTCTCATGAACTCCCCCACCAACATTTTCTGGTACCACAGCCTTCCCGTTCGGAAGAAAGTCCTCCTGCCTCGAATTAACCTCACGTTTAGACGCATCATGTCCACCAAAAAATGATAAAAACCATCACCTTATCGAAGATTAATAAAGTCAGTTGCGGAAACAATCTGAATTGTTGGATTCGTCTGTAAAATGTGTCATATCTAGTGACAGGATGTCAACTCCTTTTGACTTTGGGGCCAGATTCAGACTTTCTGTTCTCAGGTGGGCCAGATCGATAAAAGAATGTTAACTCCAAATTTTTAGATTTGTTCTTCAGTATTATACTTGCTCATTCAGCCTACATTAGTAACTTACACTAGATATTACAATTTTAGATGACAAGGGGTATTTTATAAGCATAACATATTTATTCAAAAAACATGGGGATACATTTTTTTTTCATGTTTGGTACTGATTATGTTAACTGATTAATTTAAACAGTTGAGTGAATGCAGTTACAAGTGACACCTGTACCAACTCAACACTGCCCTCTAGCGGCAGGAGAGAGCGTTTGGTTTGCATTTATTAAAAAAAAAATCATAACTTTGAAAAGAAATGACCTAGGCAACCCATCCTTTTTTGACAAACTCAGAAATTTATGGTGGATCAAATTAAATCATCTAACTGGCCTGATCCGGCCAGCGGGTCATATGTTTGACAAGCCTGATCGAATGCCATCTTGCTATTAACACCCTGAAAAATAAACAGCTGATAGCTAGCAAAATCTAGCTCAAGTGGCAAGCAAGAGGCACCAGCTATCAAGTTCTAATCGGAAAAGTTAACAAAAAAGCTAGAAAAAGTACTATACAAGCAGTGTATCAGTTTTCGCATCAGCATAGAATAGAATAGAATAGACCTTTATTGTCTTTGTTACAAAATGGGTTAACATATTGTGACAACGAAATTGGGCATGACACTCCAGTTTCACACATTCACAGTGTGGTAAAAGACCCAAGATAAAGGAACAGAGAAGATAAGGTTATAAAACAAGGAGGATAAGGTTATAGTTGTAATTTACACAAAATTTACACAAGAAATGTCAGCATGTAGGATGTTACATACAGTTTGGTATCGTATGGATTTGTGCAATATGCATTTGGTGCAAAAATGGTCATCATAGTGCAAAAAATAGTCAACATATGCATTAAGTGAAAAAATAGTCATCATAGTGCAAAAAAAGATAGTCAACGTTGTGCAGGGTGAGCAGTAAACATAGTGCAGTCAACATTGTGCAGGAAACATAGACATGAGCACTATTTACGCTCGTATGAGGTAGTGTTTTTGCAAGAGCTTTTCACTTTTTTGTGCGTTGTGTGTTTAGGGTGGTAATGGCTCTGGGGAAGAAACTGTCTCTGAGTCTGTTTGGTTTTGTTTTGTGTGACCTGTAGCGCTTGCCGGAAGGCAAGGGTCTGAACGGTAGGATTTTGAGGAACAATACAGGAGGCCCAGAACTGCAGCAGGGGCTTTGGTTTCGCCCTGTGCAACTTAGGCAGCAGCTCAGAGAAAGTGTAAATAGTTTGCTTCAGTGTTGCTTAGGCACACTTTTGTCAGAATACATAGCCTTTGCCGAATTAACGACAATGTCAAGAATACTCTGACATTCAACCTCTCAAGAAAAAGTTCACCTCCTCCCTCAGATGTGCAATTAAATAGGAAGGAAGGAAATAATCAATGAAAAGAAAGGGAATCTACCGAAATGGGATGGGCTCCAGCACCCCTGCAGGTGAGGATAAGCAGGTCAGAAAATGGAAGGGATGGAATGGTTACCAAGAAGCTTTAAAAAGTAGCAGCTAGTTACCAAGTACAATCTGAAGAGTAATAAGGTGCTGTTGGGAATTGTCAACTTTTTTTTTTATCTGGCGCCATCTCCTTGCTTAAAGTCATGTTTGTAACATATTTATCAAGTGCAGTCATTTCCTGGATGTGTTCAAATACCGGTAATATCTTTTTTCATCTTTTTGGGGTTTGGCTAAGCGTTTGGACTGTATATGAAACATACCTTTTCTTACTTTCACCATTTTCATACTACAATAACAAAAATGTGATGAGTATAAAGTCACTTTCCAACCTCTGCCCTATCCATGCTTTTCCTCACTAATGTGTTCCGCGTCCCAGAGCAGCGTTGCTAAAAGATAGTCAAGCTGGGGAAAAAAATACAAAAGCTCTTTAAAATCTGTTGGGCATTGTTAACACATACTTAATAGAGGAAAAAAAATCTACTTTCAACTGTTTAAGGACACCTCAAATGATACAACTCAACTTTAACAAAGGCAGTGAGGTAGCAAGTACTGACTGAAGCAGCTCACAAAAGCAGTAAAATGTTTCTGGAGTGGCTGATAAGAGCAAACAACAAAAACTAGTTGGGATTCAAACAAAAACAGCTAGTAATAAGTACAACTGACGGATAGTAGGAGTACATAGCATAATCTAGCATGAAAAAGGTAAGTTAGCCTCGATAGCAATAGTTCAATGAGCACCCGCAGGATGCCCGAATGTCGGAAAAGGCTATTGTATGGAGTCAGGAAACAGCTGCAACTACCACTACTATAGTGAAATTTTCCACCAGGTAGCTGTAGCAGCAAGAAAAACGTGTTTAGTTGGTTAACCAACAGATGACACCTGAGGATACACAGCAACACATTTCATATCAAGAAGCCGTTCTAGAATATTGGCGAGAAAAATATGGAATGACGTGGGACAAAAATACATAAGATAGCGAAACTATGTAAAATCAATACCGAGGGATTTTTCACACTGGACAAAATACAAAATAATAGGTTTCTTGTCAAGTCTTGATTGTCAGTAAAAAAAAAAAAATCGCCACTAAATGTGGGTGTGCTCTTTTTACCAACTTTTTCCAATAAAGAAAGTCACATAAAATTAGTCTCCTGAATAGTAGAGAAAAGAACTTAAGCACGAGCTGAGCGAAGCCTGACCCAAACCGGAACCGGAGCCGCCCAAAATCCCCCCCGACTCCTCACAAATAAAATGTGAAAATTCAAATTGGTTTGTTGGCTGGGTCCCACAAACCAATTCGATCGGTTGAGTTCGGGCTGGGTCAGGCTTTAATACCCACGGGCCAGGGTCCTGTTATGCTGGATATTTTAAACTTGATCTTAACTCTACCAGGTAGAGTCTGAAAATAAATATTGAAATGTGCGGTTACTAAACCTTCTTTGTGTTTTCTGAGCATGAACAGCGTTCCAAGAGACAGCTGTGCAAATGTCAGTGAAATACAAAAATCCTGTTCGCATTGTGCGCGTGTCCAAGTCCATTAATAACAAGTGTACCGTCATTTTAAGGGGAAACATAATAAAGTAGCCTATTAACAGTAAGTTCTCCATTTTTTAATTGGTTTGTATTGTATTGTAATCATGAGCAGGAGCTTCTTGCTTGATATAAAGCGTGTAACATTTATTCTTTAAACATCATAATACAATCACCTCTATAACTCAAACCAATCACATTAATATACAGTACAAAAGTGCAAATACTTTCAACAGGTCTTTACTCTGCTTTTTTCATATCTGGTATGGAATTAGGGAAACGGCAATGAGTGGTTAAAATATTGGGAACTTGTATAGAAGCCATGTTGAAACATGCAAGTTACAACTTGTCATCACGACGCTTTAGCTGGATGCCATGTTTATTCTCTCTTCCTGATCTTTAACTTTGATTTATGCCATATGGGATTTTGTACATCGACGGACGGATCCAAAAAACTGCATGATGTACAGAAGAGCATTTCTAAACTCATTCAACGCCAGACGTTTTTCTCAAATTGGTAGAGCAAGTGCTAACCATTATATGCCATGACTAATTTTTGAGGCCAACAAAAAATCGTTTTAGGCATACATAAAGAAAGCTTGAACCCTGATCTTTCATTAGAAAGCTTTTACCATTGTTGAAAAATACTCGTCTCCCCAAAAACGTTTGAGAAAACACTTTTTTTTTTAAATGATGAATGGTCTGCATTTATATAGCGCTTTTCAAGTGAATGAAGAAGCGCTTTAAAATGTGCTTCACACTTACCCAGTCACATTCACACTCACACCAATAGGGGGTCAGCCATGCAAGGCGCCTACCTGCTTATTGGGGGCATTAGGGATTCAGTGTCTTTTTCAAGGACACTTCGACCTATAACAGGGAGGAGCCGGGAATCAAACCTGCGACCTCTTGATCCCAACCTCCTGAGCTAATGCCGCTCTAGGTGCATTTCAAGCTGAACTTTCACTTCAGTGTTTTTTTACATTTTTGATGTCTTCAATATCTTACCCGTACTTTCCAGCAATACAAGAGCACTTTGCAAGAACCTTTCAGCGCTGCTGAGGAGTTATGTTTGTCCATATCTCCTGACACCCACCTCACTGCTGCACTACACCTACTCGCCATATGGGGCCGCCCACATACACTCACTCATTCATTTAAAGCTATTCTCGCCCTCTAATAGTGATTTTTCATACTAAAATAATTCTCAAAGGCTTGATAGTTACTGATGAGTGGCGCCAAACCCTTTATAATAGTTTTTTTTTCAAATAAAACAAGTAAAAACTATTTTTATGTTTTACATGTTTATACGTTACAGCATTGAATGAGTATTACCAATAGGACTTTGCTGTGCATTCTTACTGTGTGGATGGTAGGGAAGTAGGGAAATGACAGTGAGTATGAGTATTATAATGAGTATTATAGCACAGTTAAAATACTAAAAACTTGTGGAGAAGCCAAGTGATGACATGCTAGTAACAGCTCGTCATGACGAAGCCTTAGCTGGATGCCATGTTTCTTTCTGACCTTTAAGGTATGCTATAAGTGATTTTGTATATTGACTACGGATCCAAATAACTGCATAATGTTCAGGAACATATTTAACAATATTAAAATGATTATAAACGAAAAAAAGACGAGTTTATGAAAGATGATTTCGAGCTCTGAAAAAATAAAACCAAATTCCGCTCCAACTAGTATTTAAACCATTAAAATGACTTTTTCATACATAAATCCCACTGAGATTTGAAACAGCAACATACAATCAGACGTGTCGGTTTGATTTTCATTGCAAACCAGTCATGTCCATTGTCTTAGAAGTCCCCTGCTTTGGATAAAGCAGCAATAAGCAATGACGTAAAGTCCTTGCTCTAGCGCTAACACACACAACAGTCGAATGATGAGCACGGTCCACCACACTTTACTTTTGGGTCCATTCATGACGTTTGAACGTAGAGGTCCCTCACAGTTCCAATTGCGACTGGGCGCTCGGTTTTTGGACTCTCTCATAGAAGAGCATGTAAGCATTGGACGACAGCACCTCGTGCAGGCTGGCTTTCCGGACCAAATCGTCTGATACCCAAAGCCACTGGGAGACGTACGACGAGGAACTGCAAGAAGGGCGGGGGCTGCGACGGTATGTTAGAAAATGTCCCGAGTGCATGTCGCCAAGGTGAACCAGAACAGCCGTGAGTTGGAAAAGGTACTCAGTAGACCTGGCAAGAGACAGTATGTTTGTAAAATGTTCCTGGTAGAGCTAACAAGATCATATACTGGACTGTCTCAGAAAATTAGAATATTGTGATAAAGTTCTTCATTTTCTGTAATGCAATTAAAAAAACAAAAATGTCATACATTCTAGATTCATTACACATCAACTGAACTATTTCAAGCTTTTTATTATTTGAATATTGCTGAATTTGGCTTACAGCTTAGGAAAATTCAAAAATCCTATCTCAAAATATTAGAATATCATGAAAAAGTATACAAGTAGGCTATTCAACTAATCACCCGAATCATCTAATTAACTCGAAACACCTTGCGAGGGTTTTCTGAGCCTTAAAAACACTCAGCTTGGTTCAGTAAACTAAATCACAAGTATGGGGAAGACTGCTGATCTGTCTGCTGTCCAGAGGACCATCATTGATACCCTCCATCAGGAGGGTAAGACACAAAAAGAAATTTATCAAAGAGCAGGCTGTTCACAGAGTGCAGTTTCAAAGCATATCCACAAAAAGTCTGTTGGAAGGGAAAAATGTGGCCGGAAACGCGGCACAACCAAGAGAGATGACCGCAGCCTTAACAAAATTATGAAGAAGAGCCGCTTCCAGAATTTGGGGGAGCTTCAAAGACAGTGGGCTGAAGCTGGAGTCCAGGTATCAAAAGTCACAGTTCACAGACGTGTCCGGGAAATGGGCTACAATAGCCGTATTCCCATGGTCAAGCCACTTCTGAACTCAAGACAACGGAAGAAGCGTCTGACTTGGGCTATGGAGAAGAAGCACTGGACAGTTGCAGAGTGGTCCAAAGTCCTCTTTTCAGACGAAAGCAAGTTTTGCATTTCATTTGGAAGTCAAGGCACCAGAGTCTGGAGAAAGGCTGGAGAGGAGCAAAATCCAAGTTGCTTGAAATCCAGTGTGAAGTTCCCACAGTCAGCAATGGTTTGGGGAGCCATGTCAGCTGCTGGTGTTGGTCCACTGTGTTTCATCAAGTCCAGAGTAAATGCAACTGTGTACCAAGAGATTTTAGAGCACTACATGCTTCCATCTGCTGAAAAGCTCTATGGAGATGAGGATTTCATTTTCCAGCATGATCTGGCACCTGCCCACAGTGCCAAAACCACCAGTAACTGGTGCACTGACCATGGCATCACTGTCCTTGATTGGCCTGCTAATTCCCCTGACCTGAACCCCATTGAGAATTTGTGGGGTATAGTTAAGAAGAAGATGAAAGACACCAGAACTACAAATGAAAATGAGCTGAAGGCCGCTATCGAAGCATTCTGGGCATCAATAACACCTCAGCAATGCCACAGGCTGATTGCCTCCATGCCACGCCGGATTGATGCAGTAATCCGTGCAAAAGGATTCCCAACCAAGTACTGAGTGCATCAATGGACATTTTCAAATGTTTGATTTAGTTTTGCTGTTATAAAATTATTTTTTTACTTGGTCTGAGGAAGTATTCTAATATTTTGAGATAGGATTTTTGAGTTTTTTTCAGCTGTAAGCCAAAATCAGCAATATTCAAATAATAAAAGGCTTGAAAAAGTTCAGTTGATGTGTAATGAATCCAGAATGTATGACATTTTTGTTTTTTTAATTGCATTACAGAAAATAAAGAACTTTATCACAATATTCTAATTTTCTGAGACAGTCCAGTATATATATATATATATATATATCTATATATTCTTTATGTACAGTAATCCCTCCCTGTATCGCGGTTTACTTATCACGGTTTTGATACTTTGCGGATTTGTTCTGCAGCGGAGAACACATAGCAATTACTATTACGGGGGCGGAGGGTCGTGTGTGCGTGTCTGTATGTGCGACTGTGATAGGCTGGTGTATGTTGTCACTCAAACGGATGGAGCAGGTGCACAAGTCAATTTGTCCACTCACCCAAAAAAACTGCAAAGCACGGCTACAGAAAGTATTTTAGGAGCTCGTCACATTGAAAAAACATCCAGTTAAATCAGACTCAAAAATGCCAAACACCAGCGCTTGTTATTGGGTCCGGGAAGAGACTGAGGTGGCCTCGAGAAAGAAAGAAATAGCAGTGTTGCGGGTCTGGCCTACTGCTACTGCTACGCGATAAGCCACCCCTGCCAAGCATCTATCTTCTAATGCTAGATCTATCTCGCAAAGCAAAAGAGTACTGTACACTAAAACTTGGGAAAATCTGTCTTAATGTTGATAGTTTGACAATGAGGAATTCAGAGTGGAACATCGAGTTAAACATCCCAAAAGAGACAATTTCGAACAAAAAGAAAAACAGGACCTGATATAGTAATTTAATGTATAATTTTACATTTTAGTTTTTAGCGGGTGGAAGTTAGCAACCAGATCAAGACTAAAATATCTATGTGTATTCTACAGTAATACTTATGGGGGAAATTGTTATTAAAACACAAAAAGATAGAAGAAAAAGGTGAATTACGATGAATTATTTAATTTCACTAAATGAGACATAATATAATGTTTTAAAATTTTAATCTCTATTAAAATATATTATGCTCAACTTGTAATCTATTATTTCCAGGGATGGACAAGCACAGATGACAGGAATCAATGCCAATATTAGTCTTTTTTTAATATTGGTACACTAATATCACCTGCCTTTTACTGGCTAGTTAACAATGATCAAATTTGAAATGATCAGAAAGGAACATAGCAGTTAAATAAATGCAATATCAAACGAAAACATGATGTTGGGATATGAATATAATTATTAAAAAAAAAAAAGAGGAAAGGGAATTCCATGTACTTAAAAGGGACAGTGTGTTGTTTTGTGCAACTAAATGATAAAAGGAACCCTCGTTAAAAAAACACAGATTGATTTAAATAAAAAGCCAAAATTCATGAACTATCATATATCATATTTTTAACAATACTCGTAAGTCGAGAAATTGTCCTATGCCTGAGTTTTTCAATAAATTTGTCTCTAGCCATATGGGGAGCGTGATTCCTTCCTGAGCCAATCTTGTAAGCTGACCATGGAAGCACGCGCCTCCGATGGAAGGGCTATCAAAAACCTAATTTCCGACCCAGATTGTGTTCTTTTCTTTATCCTAATACAATCTCAAGTTTTAACCTTGACAACTGTAACTCCATCAAAAGGAGGTATTGGTATGGATGACTGCTCGAGATTTGAGTATTGGTATTATCCTGAAACATACTCAATTTTTTCCCAACAAGTTATTTTAAGTCCCACAACCCAACCGCTAATTTCAGGTTTGGAATGGAAAATATAATTGCGTCAGGAAACATAAGGCAACTTACCGGTAATCAATTGTCAGGCCTGGCTGAGTGGTCCCAAAGGTAGAATGTAAACAGAAATATGAACCGTTTGCAGAAAGTTTGTTGTTGTTGTTGTTGTGATGCTCTGCATCTGCAAACCAAATCCAACGTTAAAACCAAAGTAGGTAACAATAGAAACGGCAGGATGTCGATTTTGACCGTACCTGTGCCACCTTTAACAGCAGGCTTTTCCATGTTTGGATTATTTACAGTTGGATTTTTCCCTGAACAATTGGCCTGCTTACTTGTCTGAATGTAGTTATAGTGTTTGTAGCGGTCCATTGAGAGATACTCTGTAAACTGAACATGCTCTTCTCGTTTGATCGGGGTTCCTTCGCTGGACCATGTGAGTCGTTGCAAATGGATGCAGAGGCATTGGGGTAGCTGACAGAGGAAGGATGGCTCATCAGAATAGACAACACTTTTTCATTTTGAGTACAGTAATCCCTTGCTTTATCACATTTTCCATTCACGGTTTCGCTACTAAGTTCATTTTTATCGTGCATTGTGTTCTGCATTCTAATAGTCACTCCGCCTCTTCTCTACCTCAGGGTTCCCCCCAGGATTTTTCCATTAAAATTGAAGACATTTTAAGACATTTTCAAGACCACATCCTATATAATTTCAAATAAATCTTGGACTTATTCTGGCGGTAGACGGCGTTGAGTCGTGAAGGAACCCTGTGCCCGAAGCCATTCGGCTGGCGGGAACTTTGAAGCCCTCCCCTGCACCAAAGGAGAAGGCAAGGTATTGCGTACCCGACGGCTGAAGTTTGGTTTGCAAGGGCAGTTGGACCACACTGATACCGAGGGGGGTACTCGTAAACTCTTGCGATTTGTTTTTGTGTGAACTTCACATCTGCACTTTCGCATGAAGAAAACATTGCAATGCGGACTCCTTTGTGCAATGGTATGCCCCAGCGGCAGTGTTTTGTTAGCGACGTCATGTTATGACACACGAGTTTAATACAGTTCACTTGAGGATATGCTAGGGTTCCCTGCCTCATTATTATTATTATTATTATTATTACAAACACATACACCTGAGTCACTATTTGTTTGACTGTACTTTGTAATTTTTTTTCACAATTATTTCACATTTCCTCCCATTCAATAGATTTGTTCGGGTCCCGGTGGACAATACTATTTTCCATTAGTTCACATCGATAATTTCCTAGGACAGAATGTTTATTGTGAAAAAAAAAAGTTTAAGAAGTACAGAACTCTTGTTAAACAAACGTTTGAGCATGTAAATAGGGTTTCTTCTTCTGTTCCAATGTATAAGAGTATTTATTTGTATTATAACTGATTTCTACTTTTGCCTATCATGGGTTCTTTTCGGAAACTTAAACCCCGACGAAAACGAGGTATTAATGTACTGATAACCTCATTACCTTTCCCAATTTAAGCTGCTTTACAAATGTTGTCCGTTGACTTTCCAGAAGTGTTCCATTGAAAATTGTCCCTCGTTGCAGCTAAAATGAAAAAAACATGAGCACTTAAAGTGTTGACAATCTACATGTAAAATGAAAAAAAAAAAGTCACATTAGATCTACCTGGGTGCAAGTTTTACACTCTACTTCCTTGATTGTTTCCGAGGATATGAAATGCTGTAAACACTGATCCAGGGAGACTGGTCGACCCTAACCACAAATACTCATCACATCAAAGCTACATCTTACATGTAGCTATGTTAGCATGATTTATACTTACCCACTGAGGTAAAGGGATGGATAACGAAAGGCTCTCAAAGGAATCATATCGCACTGGGCTCTAAAAATGAAAAAAAAAAAGGAAGAAAAAGATCTGCTTGAGGATGATGCAAGATGTTAAAAAAATGGTAAAATTTTAGGGCAATCAACCTATTTAATGAATAACTATAACAGGGGTGCACAAACTAAGGCCTGTGAGCCACATTTGGCCTATAAGCTTTTTAATAAGACCCGCCATGTTAAAAAACACACACAAAAATAGTACAATTAATAAAAATGGGTAGATTTGGTGCCACTCCAGCCTCCACTGTCCCCAACATTCAAAACACTGCCAACATATTTTTCTGTACTTTAAATTTTTTTAATCGGGTATTTGTTGAATCTATCAAGATGTTTTAAAAATGTGAGTAAAAATAAAACCCTTCTGTGCTAGCTGTATTGCAGTTTGAGTTAAATTATCAAATTTAGTGCACCAGAAGGGATATACATTATTGCTTTGCTCTTGAAACTCTCAGAATTAAAGCATTTTGTTTACATCAGGAATGTCAAATTAAGTTTAGCTCTGGAGCCAGTACCAGACCTTCTGTTCTCAGCAGACCGGATCAGTAAAAGAATGTAAACTTAGCAATGTTAGCTCACAGTAGCTTCATTATTATGCTTTATTATTCAGCTTACTTTGGTACCCGACCCTACCCATTATCAACAAGGATCAAGCATAACACATTTTTTTCACAAACAATAGAAATATTTTTTTTTTGTTTGGCATTAACAGTTAAGTGAATGCAGTTTTACACTGGAACCCACTCACCACGCTATACAAACTCAAGGGGAGCCATATATAAAAAAAGGAATTTTTGCCTTACCTGTCGTACTGATTTAAAATGAATTAAAAGAAATGTAAAATAAAAGTTGTAGCAGTGCTTGGCCAATAATATTAGACTATATCAGATCATGTTACTGGGCTGGGCAGACTAAATCCTTTACTGCCCTCTAGCGGCTGTATGTTTGACATGCCTGGTTTATATGATCAATTTTATAGATTTAAAAATAAAACATAAAATTCACATCTATAGATTTTATGCATGTATATTCTTAACAAGTGCATGACATCCTATTCCGAAAAGATTTACCACCATTTTTAGTATTTTTTTGTTATATTTTGCCTGAATTAAATATTTACTACTAAGGCCAAAAATGAGTTGCGACTTTTGAAATTGCAGCAACAACATGCGAAAACTTGGATAAACCCTCATTATCCTTTTTCCGCATATAATGTTCAGGTATCAGATTCTATTGAAAAGTACAAAAAATCTGATCAATATTTTTTGGCCAATTTTCTTTAACCCAATGAGGCCCAACAAACCAAAAGTTTGGCCACCCTCTAGTCTTTGACAGAAAAAAATAGAGGTTTTGCAACCGCATATCAAAAGAATCTAAGTCAATGACGCTTACTTGTTGCTGACACCGCTTGCACAACATGTTGCTTGTTAAGCGGCCATGAAAGGGATGCTGAAACTTCCAAGGGCTTGGAATAGGATGAAGAGGTGCTGCAAAAATGGGAGGATAAAAATCTTGTTTATTGTGCACACACTGCCATTTAGGTCTCATTTCTTCTTTTACCTCGACTTCTGCAAGTCCTTGTTGTAACTTCTTGATTAGGAATACTCTAAGAAAAGCAAACATACACCATTTTGACTAATCCGTCCGAAGTGTTTATCGCAGCAAGATTTTCTGTTGTCAAAAGTCACATTGAATGAATTAAAGCTGTGATTTGTTAGCGATTTAACGATAAATGGTTTGGTGTCGATTTTGGCCTCAGCCTATGGTCACATTGTGGTCAATATGTCCCTATGTGACATGAATCGGAATTTTTAGTTTTTAGTTATTTTCATACACAGCCTCGCCATAAGAGCTTAATTAGTTCCAAGATTGTGCTCACAGCTCGAATTGCTTGTGCTGTATTAACAAGGAAGATGATCTGAGGGTGCGGGATGGCGTAATAGTGTGAAGGATGTCGGAGAGGAAGGGAGAGGCAAGGTTATAAATGGCCATGTAGGTGTAGAGCAGGATTTTGTAATCGATTCTATGGTCGATTGGGAGCCAGTGGAGTTGCTGAAGGACAGGGATGATGTGATGACGGGAGAGCGGTTTGGTGATGATGTGTGCAGCTGAGTTATGGATCAGCTGAAGTTTATGCACTTAATGTACACTTAAAATTAATGTTACTATAATTGATCAGGAACACACACATATTTTACACCACGCTATTTTTTTGTGCCTGTTTCAGTTTTCATTCATAATTGTATGTTTTCCTTTCCAGCTGGAATAGCAACGCTATCATTTTCTGCAGGTCTTATATAAGGGTATGTGTACGGCAAAAGAAGAGTATAGTTCGGTAAAGATAGCTGCCACACGAGCAGTTTCCATACATTGTTGATGTTTTTTTTTCAACGAGAGCAGCAACTTTCTCCCACCTAGGCAGCCCCTATCTAATTTTTGTAGTCGCCAACTTCTATGGTTTGCCCTCTTCCTTAGTGTTTTTTTGCAACAGGAATATAACCTCCTTCGAAAATTATTGAAACTAAGCCCTACATAAATCCTTCTGCGTCTTTGTGATCTGTATTTGCTTTGTCACTCACGCAAACACCGCACTCGTGTTTTCCTAATATCATCATTCTCCTCGTTTTCCTCCGATACTTTACCGCTTTCCTTTCCAGATGGTCACAAAAGTCACTAAAAGGAGATGCTTTAAAATGTGATTAATGAGACGCGATCAAAACAAACTTGCTGCAGAATACAGGGACTCAACCGTTATAAACAAGAGCGCGGAACCAGGTGTCTGATGGCGAGAGGCACATGGGCAAATTGGACCGAGCTGTTGGTGGTGAGCGATCAGGAGCTGTGAGTGGTCTCTTGGGTAACCTCTGGGACTGCTCATGAACTGGATTTTCCCTTACACAGAGAGCAAGATTTGTATCTCAAAATAATGTATTGAAATTATTGTGTTTAGAGATGCTCTTAAAAACGCTACCACTGTCAACATACTTTACTTTGGAAAATGTCGGCTTACCTCAAGAGACTGCATGTCGAACAGGTGGACAACCTTTGGCTGGCAGCCCCTCTCCTCCTCGAGAGATGATGTTAGGACATGGAAGAGTTCGTGGGCATCCTGGGGTTGTCGACAAGAATTTGACATATTTTAAAAAATAGAGCAAAAAAACATTCACTTTTAGACACCAAAGACAAACCTGCTCTTCAAATGAGCTTATGTGCCACCGATATAGTCTGAGAACATCAAGTAAGCACCCAGCATCCAGCACATCTTCATCTCCAGGTTCATTACTGGACAGGGCTGTCAACACAGAAACACGGCTTTTCAAGTTGGGTAGACTTTCCTTCTTTGTCTTCCCAATTGCTCATCAACCTTGTAGAAGCTGGAGAAGAGTCTTGGACAACTTGTTTTCTCTGCATGACAGGTTTGCGTTAGAGTTGGAAAACCTTTCTAGCCACTGGATGAAGGATGGGCAGGATGCGAGACCCTGAAGCAAAGAGTTCAGGAAGCAAGTGTTGCCCGAGTTCAGAAGACCAGGAACCATACCTGTAAACAAAATCAACACACCTGATTGATAAAGATGAAAAAAATGATCTGAGACACCACGTATCAATCGAATGCGTACCTCTCTTTCTCTTCCTGCGCTCTGTCATTGGACCCCACAAAACGTACACCCCAGCTGCAATAGCAGCAGCAACACCACCAATGACGACCCAGTTCTTAAGCATTTTTTTTCTAGAGAAGAAAATATAATGAATAATGTTAGATTATATCAAAGCATTGCAGTTTATTTTTAGCTCAGCATTGTGTATGTGTGAAAATGCATAATGTTCACCAGTGTAAGGATGAACACATTACAAAGTAAAGCAATAACCGTACTTTTCTCGGTAAAGAGTACTGTAACGCGTTATCAAGAGAAATTGGGTAACTCAACTGTCATTACAACACAGTGCGTTACTCTACCACTTATTAAAAACATATCATGAATTAAAACATCCTATGATTGCCGATTGTTCCTCCTTTACTCACGATCCAACATACCAATCCTAAAAAGTAGGGGCTACAAAGCACAACTAAATAGTGTATCGGCTAAGTGTTTGTTTGCAAGCTCTTAAGTTTGCACAAACCAAGAAATATGAAGGGTTCATCGCTTTCACAGGTTGGTGTACACGTTTTCTCCTATTTATTTTATTAAAAGGTCTGGGGAGTAACGGAATACATTTAATGGTATTACGTAATTAGGATACAAAATAAAGGAATTCTATCATGTCAGTTACAGAAAAAACATGTAATCAATTTATATTTACATTTAGTTAAAACAAGGAGTACTTTAAAGAATTTAAATACCATTGAAGACTATTAAACAGAACTGTTAAATTCTGTGTTTTAGGTAAAACAAGTTATCTTTTTGTCTGCATTTTATTTCTCCATTAATGTAGCACTCATTTTGTTGAATTGGCGTGAACTTAAAGCTTGGTGGGGCAGAGCAGTTGCACTGCTAGATATGTGTTCAGGGACATTTAGCAAATGAGAATGGTTGTCTTATTTTTGTATTTTAAAGTTGATTGGTATTCAAGATTGGTATACGATCACTGTATTGTTATATTATGAGAATGTTTTAATTAGCCTAGTAAATCTGAATATCGTCAAGAGGTTTGGCATCCCCACCTCAAACAAGTAGAACTTGAACTTGGACACAAGACATCTTTAGTAATTTAGTAATTTTATTTACATTATGCATATTTAGTCTTCTTTAGCATGTTTGGTATTGGAGTAACACAAAAGTAATCACGTTACATTACTGCAATGTTATGGTATTCGGATAACATTACTGTTTACATTTTTTTCAACAGGTAACTAGAAACTGTATTGAACTCTGTTTTAAAAGAACCATCACACCCCAATTTATTATGTGGCTAATTTAAAGCAGGGGGTCGGCTTCAATGTGAGTATTTACAGTAATTTGTAACGAGATTACTTTCACCGTAACACGCTACTTTCGGGAGTCAGTAATCTGGAGGGATAATGAATTCAACTTCTTGCGCCTTAAATCTGAAAAGACCGAAAAGTTAGTTATTGGTCCATCTAAATGCCATGACTTGTTCTCAAAAACTTCTCTGGACATTGACAAATGTAATATCACCCAGAGTGACTCAGTCGAAAATGTAGGTGTCATATTTGACCCTGATATGTCCTTTAAAACGCACATTATGAATATTACTAGAACTGCTTTCTTCCATCATAGCAACATTGCTAAAAATTCGCCCTATGCTGTCTCAGTTGGATTCAGAGATTATAATTCGCGCGTTTGTTACCTCCCATCTCGATTACTGTAATGCACTACTCTCCGGTCTCCCGAAGTCCAAAATCAAGAGCCTTCAGCTGGTACAAAATGCTGCAGCGGGGCTTTTAACTAAGACAAGAAAGTTTGACCACTTTACCCTGATTTTAGCTAACCTGCATTGGGTCACTGTTAAGCTTAAAATGTGATTTTGAGGTTCTGTTGGTAGTGTACAAGATCATGCATGGACTTGCTCCCTTATATCTTTCAGATTTAATTTCCCCCCATGTTCCGGTCCGGAGCCTTTGCTCTGAAAATGCTGGTCTACTAGTGATCCCAAGAGCCAAGTAGAGATCCGCAGGTTCGAGAGCGTTCTCCATTCGGGCCCCGGTGCAGTGGAATGCTCTTGCCCCTGGGATTCGATCTCTTTAAATCCAAGCTTAAAACACACTTCTATTCTAAAGCATATGAATAACCTATATTTTATGTTGACAATATCTGTGTATTATTTGCCCTCATGTAGGTTTTAGATCAGGGGGTGGTGTCATAATAGTCTGTAGTTTGCAATAGTCTTTTGATCTGTGCGGCACCTTTGAGACTCTTTGTCATTAAGGGCTATACAAAGAAACTTGACTTAAATTACTCTTTGAATGAAGTAACTAATTGCCGTTTTTCGATAACGTGCTCCACACTTGTTAATACAGTATTTAAATGTCCTTCCGTGTCGGCCTCAGAAGTCGAAGTAAGGGCGCCAGGAGTCCTCCTTTTGACATTGAATACGATTTTAAGAGATCGTGAGTGATTGCTGATCAATGACAAGCCAATGCTGCACCGAATGCAACTAGTCTTTCGTTCTTGTCATGTCAAGTCTTAATGCACAAAGAAAAACATGTTTGGCTGCAGAAAGAAGTGTATGAGCATTATATGAGCGTTCTAAAATCGACAATTTCCAACGTGAGCGAGCGTCTCCCCCTTTGTTTCCATCTAACTACAAGCTGAACGAAAACAGCATGACAAGGTAAATGCATGTCGTTTGTTATGCTAGTATTAGCACGTGTGCTAACTTACCACAAATGCCTATTTTTTTCCCGGAAAACATTCCTTGGAATTCAGAGAGAGATGCATCAGGTAGAATGTTTACTCAATTGTGATATATCGCACGAGTACGTGTTTCTTTACGTACGACGAGTAACACGGGAATTAAACCGGTCGCCTGCTTACTTGCTTGTCAGGTTTGCTAGCTAAGTGCGACACATGGCGACGTCGTGACCCTTTTTTTCTATTTTGACCGAGTGAAACAAGAAACCATAAGGAGCTTAATGTGGCGTTTGCCAGGAATAATGCTTACCTGACGCTTGGTTCGGCGCCAAGGCACTCTTGGACAAGTTTATCCAGTCTGTCAGTAGGGTCAAGCCAGTCTCCACTCGAAAAGACTGTCAAGCCTTTACTTCTCTGTTGCTGTACATTGCGGTAAAAAGGTCACCCGTGAGCAATGAGAAGTAGTGATGTGTTGCTCGTGAAACGGCTCTATGAGCTGACTCTTGGAAGTGAACGACGAGCGTTTCGAATGGAGCTGGCTCTCTATCGCTACTTCTCTCTACCTCTCTCTTTCTATCAAGTCAAGTCATGTTTATTTGCATAGCCCTTAATCACTAGGAATCTCAAAGGGCTGCACAGACCACAAATTATTGCAAACCAAAGACTATCATGACACCATTCCCTGATCTAAAACCTACCCGAGGGCAAGGAAAAACTCAAAAACCTCGAAAAGGGACCGCACATGAGGTAATCCCACTTCAAGGATGACCAGGCTGGAATGGATCTTGCAATAACAAACAATACACATATATTGTCAACATAAAATATAGGTTATTCAAAAAGTAACAAATGAATACATTAACATACAAAAATGAAAAAGAAAAATAACAAAAACAATTAGAAATAAAAAAGCAATATTGAAAAAATGTGATTTGTCTATCACGTTTTCTTTCTTTCTTTTCTCTTTGTTTGTTTGTTTCTTTTCCTTTTGTTTTTTTTTCTTTCTTTCTTTTCTCTTTGTCTCTTTCTTTCTTTCTTTTCTCTTTGTTTCTTTCTTTCTTTCTTTCTTTCTCACTCTCTTTATTCCTGTCGCTGTCACTTTTTCTCTTTCTCTCACTTTATTCCTATCTCGCTGTCACTTTTCCTCTTTCTCTCTCTCTCACTTTATTCCTATCTCACTGTCACTTTTTCTCTTTTTACTTCTCTTTCCTTCTCCATCTCTCTCCCATTTCCCTTTCTCTCTTTCTTTAACTCTCTCCTTTGTACTATTTCTGTACTATAATTGTTGTAGTATTTCTCTAGTATTCTTGTAATATTCCGAATGTTCTTTGTGGTACTTTCGTAGCTTTCACTAATATTTTCTATAGTACTTTTTTACTACTGTAGTTGTAGTTTTTGTCATGTTTGGCGCCGTCGGTCCTTCACCAACAGGTGGCGAGCCTGCCACATTTTCCAGTCCTCCTGACTTTCCTGCTTCCCCAGGTAATCTTGATTGGGCAATCAGCCACTTCCCCTATAAACACTCAAGCCTCCCACCTCCTTGCTGAACCTTCTTGGACCCGGTTTTGATTCCTGAAGCGTCTCCAGCTTCAAATCGAAAAGCCTTCGCCTTCCTGGTTCCCCCTCGTGGAGTATTGGGGTATTGTTCTATTCTCTTTATTACTTAGCCATGGGCACTGCCTGGCTGTCCTTGCCCAAGACACACCACATGAAATGTTGACTCTACGACCCC
Organism: Urocampus carinirostris; assembly: GCF_059441175.1. Taxonomy (NCBI): domain Eukaryota; kingdom Metazoa; phylum Chordata; class Actinopteri; order Syngnathiformes; family Syngnathidae; genus Urocampus; species Urocampus carinirostris. Next base: position 14,732,320 of record NC_142353.1, on the reverse strand, counting down.
TTGATTAAGAGATCCAACTACCTAATTAACCACTGGTAGTCAATCACGTTAACGTCATTGTAGATTGCCAAAATATTTGTAAAGCACTTATAAGCCAATAAATAGACACTTAAATGTGCTGTATAAAAACATCCAGTGTATAATAATATCCCCTCCTCTTTACACAGATGAGTTTTTTTATTTTTTTAAATAAATCATTTACCACAGACCCGTTTGAAATTTTTTTTTGATGTTGAAGTCTGTGGAAAACTACACTGCTACATAAAATACACAACACCAAATTTACTACAAATGAGAAAAGAAATAAGAAAGATGCTGAAAGACTTGTGTTGTTTATTTGGTAAACAAACTTGTTTCCACAAATTACCTTTCTTTTTATTTTACACAGTCAGTCTGTGAGTGAGCTCATTTAGTGTTTTGTTGTTGTTTTATTTTAAATATAATCTTAATAAAACCCCAATGTGTAATATTTGACCACTAGGCGGCAATGTGTTGTTTGGTATGAGGGCCAGTGATACACGGAAGATTGTGGCTGCAGGCTGGCGGAAGAATATGGCACCTATCTACAAAAGGATTCCATGGTGAATAAGAAATATACATTTCTCGAACTATATTTTTTTCTATGAAAATTAAAATTGGTTTCATATTTAATGTGATATTTCCCCCTGTGTTTCAATCAATGTTTCTTATTTACTGGATGAAAGTTTTTTTGTACCACCAGTAGGCACTAAATATCACAAACTGTCCCTTTAAGGCTTTGGTGCTCCTGATCAGTAAGTATCAGGCCTCTGGGAATGAGTTCAGTATGATAAATCGCCACCAAACATTGAGCGCTGAAAAGTTCTTGCTAAGTGTAAGTTTAGTATTCTTGCAATTCAATGCTATTTTGTAAGCAAAGTACACTTTGTGTTTATGGAAAGAATTGTTTGAATATTGGAGGTATGACAAATATATTTTTTAAATAACCAAAGTGAAAGTTCTGCTTGAAATGCACCCTTTTTACAAAAGGCTGTTTTTTTCAAATGATTTCCTAGTTTTTTCAAGAAACTTGGCAATGTTCAAATGTTGTTTACTAAACAATGGTAAAAGCTAGAAGCATACGCGTTTTTGAAACATGAGGGCTCCGGCTTTCATTTGATAGTTCCCGTGCCGAAAGTCACTTTCCGTTGGCCTTCTAAAAATGAGACAAAATGGCAAATATTGGCTGGCACCCGCACTTTTCATTTGAAATAAACTGGCATTGATTGAGTTAATAGGTGCCGAGTTGTGTTTGCACGATTTATTTGTGCTTAATAGGGTGAATTTCAATCATTAAGGGAAGCAATTGGCTGAGGTTGACAGGTATGATATATGACAGGCTAGTTAAACGCAACCTTATACAAAATATATTTGTGCATGTCTTGTTTATTTACTTGGTTGCCATTTATCCTCGTCCTGTCCCGTCTGAGGCTTCTCATTGGTCGTCAGTAGGTCGCTCTCCTCAGTGCTGAAATGGCAGCTCGTCGTGATCATGTAAGCGGCGATGAGGAAATTCGTAGCGTCGGAATATAATCAGCAAAATGGACGATGATCTGTTCCAGTTAAGACAGTTGCCGTGAGTTAAATTGCATTGTTGCGTTTTGTCATTGTCCTTGCGTCTGGTCAGTGTCGCTTGTTTGTGTAGACACAATACAATTAGCTCACGCTGTATCAAAGCGCCAGCGTCATGAATTGCAGACCCGTGTCAACACAAGACGACGTGGAATAGTGCTGGATGAAATAATCAAAATCTGAAAGCATTCTGTAGCCGTGCCATCGCATTTGCTTGTTGTTTAGCTACAGTAGGCCGGGTTTCTCTGATTTAGATAGTAAGGATTAATTTTACTTTAGCAGCCGTTACTCGTTTGTGTCTTTAATCTCACCCACTCGCAAGTGGCTTTACACATGAGATAAAATTGAATTAAACATTTCAGAAGATATGATGCCCAAATTATTAACAGTCGTCGATGCCAATGCCACGTGCAGATATCATTATTTCATCAAACTACATCGTGTCAACACGAAAAATGTTCTTTATAACAAAACATTGTTGAATTTTACCCCGATATTTTCGTTATTATTCAGTTCAATATGGCAATCGACCTTTCCTTAATTTCAGTGTTTTTTTTTTCCATAATGGCCACTAGAGCGCAGCAAATTCTGGTGTCAACTACACTTGATAAAACTCATTCCTTTTATAAAGACTGGTATCTGCTCCAATACCGGTATTAATACTCTAGCCCTCCTTTTTGTATTATTCCTCCCATCATTGCACTACTGTTATGATGCAATATTCTTTAAGTGCATTGTTATCATAACTTAGGCCAGACTCTAAGCACTACTTTGTAAATATGTTTGCCTCTTCATCCTATCTTCTATCTTATTTTTCTCTTCAAAGCCCTAGTGTGTGACATTTGACAACTAGATGGCACTGAGTTGTCTGGTGTGAGCGTGGCCCAATGCCAAAAGCACAGCATGGCGGCTGGATGCCGGACAAACATGGCGGCGACCTAAGTGTGGATTCACCTTTGTAATAGAACTACAAATCACTCGATCTATGATTACTTTTTTTTTTAAATAAAAAATAACATTTGTATGATTGTTGATGTATTCTTGCCTAGTATTCCAATCCTTTTTTTACGGAATTTATTTTTTTGTACTACTAGGAGACATTAAATGTTATATTCTATCCCTTTAAAGTCTTTATTACATGTTTACCGTGTCTAGTCTTGTTGCATACGATGCTTCATAATATTTATATAAATGACAATAAAGACAATTAAATTCAATTAAAATTAACCGAGACTAAATATTTTTACGTTGAGATTTGTGCTTCTCGAAGAATTGCATACATTTGAATCTACATGCGCTGATATAATCAGAATCAAATAATTCAAAAATGTGTTTTTATCTTGTTTGCAGACATCGTAGCTGTTATAAAATAAGGCTGGTACTGCAAAGCTTCTGCAAACAATTATACAACAAATCACAGTTATTGGCGATATACATGTACTGAGCTATGGATTTGTCAATTGTGAAAATGTATGGTGCCTGAAAAAAATATTCTGCACCGCCATATTCCTTCTAGTGACGTCAGGTACAGGTGTCGACAATATTTTTTGTGGAAGTATTTTCCAGTGTAGAATGTGACAAGATCCGTGGTCAAGTAGTAGATGATTGATATGTTTTTTTAATTGTATTATTTATTTTCTGAAGGCTCAGGTTTTTAATGTAGAGTGTATTCGAAATTTGGGACAGAGCCACAAATGCTCAACTCGGGCAATGTTTCCAAATCTAAGACGCAGTATGTAGCACTGAAATGTGTCTGCTGTAATTACAGTGGTTGGATCCCACTTGGACTTTGTCCCACTTATCTACTCACTCCGAGAATGTAAACGAAAATTGCATCTTCCATGGAGTAATTGCACATTTTGTGGCGTTTATCCCAAAGGGCTTCAGATTTAGAACATTGTACTGAAATATTCGCATTTAATGCAGGAAAGGATCTGAATTATTAACATTTATGGTCTTTCATTTCTAGAGTCGTGCGCTTCCGTCACACAGGCGATAGCACACGCTCAGAAGATGATGGCGAAAATAGAGATCCCTTCCCAGCGGTGCAGACGGCAGAACCCAAAGAGATGGAATCAGTGTCCCTTGCAGAAGGAGCTCCTGTCCCTCGGGAGTTTGCCAACCCCACTGACGGTTGTTGTCTTGCCGCATTTTTATCAGTCAAATCATTCATCTTCTTCTCTCTTATGTAAACAAGCTATTAAACTTGTTTTAGACACTTTCATGGTGGAGGATGCGGTTGAGGCCATCGGCTTTGGGACCTTCCAGTGGAAGCTCTCCATCCTCACTGGTCTGTCCTGGGTAAGGAGTGTTTTACTCCACACTTTCTTTAGTTTGTGTGTCCAAGTCGTAATCTACTTTATTTATGCTATTTCCACTTAATACCCGATTATGATATTAAGATGGCAGACGCAATGGAGATGATGATCTTGAGCATCTTAGCTCCACAGCTTCACTGCGAATGGAGACTACCGAGTTTGGAAGTGGCACTTCTTACTTCGGTAAATGGTTTTTCTTTTGATTTGAAATTTGTAGCTATTACCTGGGATTTAAAGTCAAATGAACAGCAGGGTGAATAAAACTTCTTGCAACAAGCCCAGGGCCCGACAGATTGACAGTCCATTGAAAATGTTTAAAATGACGCATCTAGTCTAATGCAGGGGTCACCAACCTTTTTGAAGCTGAGGGCTACTTTTTGTTACTGATTTGCGCAAAGGGCTAACACTTTGATACTCATTTCTAAATGAGTAAACAACTTATGTTATTACAATGTTGTTATTATGGTATTACCAGGTTTACACATTATAATTTAAGTCAACCCCTAAGACATCATGTCAGTTAGAAATCAAAATTATTAGAAAATTGCAATGACTCATCTCTGGTGAGCTAATTTCAGAAACTGTCCGTGGCATACTCATGTGTTCTTAGGGGCTACCTGTTGCCCCAGGCACCACGTTGGAGACACCTGGCCTGGTGAATCTAATTGAGTTTTCTGAAAACTAAACAAATATATTTCAATATGATCAGATAAATAAAGCAATACTTTCCTATTACACACATTGACTTCAGATATGACTTCAGATAAATTTGAGTATTCATTTAACAAAAAACTTCTATGCAACCCAAAATCTAAGAAAAATGTAGCTTTTTAAAAATCATAGTCTGTTATATGTCCGCACTGCATGAAGTAGCTTGCCAATCATATTAAAGGGCCCCCGGGCCTTAATTTTGACATATGTAGGTATTATATCCAAAAACTGATTGTACATTTTAAAAAAACATTTATTTTAGCGCGTCAACAGAGATTTTTTCTATTTACAGTTTTGTATTTGTGAACTGCTCTGGAAAAAGGATCAGTATGTCCAAAAGTAACAACTTTTGCTGTTGCCCAAAATAGAGCGGGAAGTCTTCTAGATCACAGCTCTTAACACATTTGTTTTTATTTACCAACAAATCAAACATCAAGTTGTAGTCTATATGTAATAGAATACGTGTTTTGCAAAGAAAAAATTATTGGCAAAACTTATGTGCCAAAACATTAAATGCATTTTACTCAGAACTACACGTTGGAACGTGATTACATTGATTTTGCTATGACTTTTGACCTACTCCCTCGTATTAAGCTTGGTTTTGGAATTAATCTAATGAATAAATTCAATATACGCAAATATCATTTTTTTAGTTTTCACACAAGTGGACACTTCTACCAAAGCCTGCCAATTTCTTTAAACAGTGAATGGTGTCTTGTCGGGTAAATTAAATTTTTTAAATATTTCTATTCACAAAGATGCACCTCTATGATATTGATTAAAAACCAATTAATACTATTAACTATTGTTTGTTTAGAAACTTTATCAAATGGCAATTGCTAAACAATACACTGTCATTAAGGTACCCTTTGTAAAATGCACATAAGATATAAACTTAAATATACTTTTGAATTTTGTGTTTATGATCCATCTAAATTAACGACCGTTTATTTTTGAGTATCTATAATCACTGACAGAAGGGAGCCCTATAATCCTGCCATTCAGGGCACATACAGATTGGCTTGGGCAAGCCTTTTTACAGCTATAGATCAAAAATAATTTTCAAAAATCTTGCTACCTTGACAAAACTAAATTATTCAACAATGTTATAATATTGTGAGTTTTTTTTCTGTGATTGTTTTGTTTTATCCATCGATGATTTGATAGCATTTTCACGTCACCTGAGGAGCTTCTGTCAGTTGACTTTCTCTGGTGTAGTTTATCCCAAAAAAGTACAGTTCAAATTGTTTCATACCATGCAGTCCTTTGAGACACTTGATGTGCATTCCCCCCATATTGGAAAGATAGAATCCAAGTGCTTGTTTTATACAAATGAAAATCATTTTAAGGGTGTGTTTTTTTACTGCTTGTAGCAAAGATTTTAGGTGACGTTATAGCTTTTGCTGATATAGTTTGTCAATTGACACAGGCGGTGTTTATTGGCATGATGATCAGCTCTTCCCTTTGGGGGAACATATCTGACAAGTACGGAAGAAAGACAGTGAGTACGTTTTCTGTCAGATCAATAACTATCAATGACTTAAAATTCAGTTTGGCAGTATGTCATTCTGTATGACTTACGCTTCATAACTGTGCTTTTCTACTTGTTTTTTTAATCGACATTACCTCAGTGAAATACTATTTCAGCCAATTACCTCCCTAACCAATGGTTTGCTTAGCTTTTTTGAGGTTTTTGGGTACCCATAGCAGCAAAATGTCTGACAATTATGTCAGTTCACTTTAGGTAAGGCTCATGTTATGTAAAATAAATGCTAATCATTGGTTTCATTTGATAAATGAGGGTTGTTATTTTTTTACCACAAAAAGGGGCTAAACAATGCACACTGTCCCTTTAAGATTTTGTTTGGAAGTACAGTACCTCATTCTGAAGGGCTCACGCAGTATTTCTCAAATTTTTCTAATTGACGTTTACCTGGTGAAATATTATTTGGGCCAATTACCCCCCTCACCAATGCTTTACTGAGATTCATTAAGATTGTACGCTATTCCATTTCACTTGTATTAATACTTTAAGAAAACAAAACGAGCTACCAATGGACACATACAGTTTTTTAAAATTATTTTTCAATATTAGTCACCGGTAAGTATATTTTAAAGAAGCAGTGTGTATCATTTGACCACTAAATATAAATGAATATTGTAGTGCAACCGAAAATGAGTGCTAAAAAGCAAGATGAAGAATCCAAACTGAATTGACTCAAAGTGACAAAAGTGCACTATTTTAATTCTCTTTTTTTGCCTAACATGTTTGAGTTATTTGAGTCCCTGAAGCAGCAAGATGTTGGACAAATATGTCAGCTCCCTTTAGGTGAGGCTCATGTATGTAAAATAGATGATAATTTCTCGACCATCGAGTGTTTATAGAATTCCTGTTCATGTGATAGTTCATGCATTTTTGCTTATTACTTACATTTTTTTTTACTGAACAGTTTTATTTCACCACTAGGAGGCGCTAAATAATATACACTGTAAAGTAAAATTCCATAAACAAAACTTAAAATGAACTCAAATTCTCTGACAGCGAAGATATTTGTTTCTCCTTTATGTAATAGTTTGGAAAAAAAAGTATTATTCTAGTTGATTTAATTAATCTTGAAAGGATTACCAGTATATTTATTTTTAAAATCTAAAACAGGAAAAAAGTATCCCTAAAATAAGCAAGATTTTCTGATACCTTGGCTCATTTAGGATTCCTTTACTGTTAAAAATGCTGAATAAATCATAGTAGAATACAAAAGAATATCCTTAAAAGAAGGATATAATGTCAAGGATTTAAAAAAAAAAAAAAAAAAGAATAATCAAAATTTTTTTTTTTTTTTTTTTTTTTTTTTTTTACAAAATGTACTGCCGGTGGATATTCGTTTTATTTTTGAAAGGTCAGGGGAAAAAAGGCAACTGCTATGTTTCTGGATCGATGCTTCTTTTTAAGATGTACAATTTTTTTCTCTATTTTAAGTCCCTTTTTATGTTTCTTCAATTAACCCCAGGGGAACTTAAACCATAATTTGAGAAACAATGTAAAATTATTTACAACCTTTCTTTTCTGGGTGTAGAATAAATCTAAAAACTTGTTTTCTTTCTTTCATATCAAAAAAGATGTTTGCTTTTTTTCCCAAATGCTTATCTTCTATTTCGAATGCAAAGGGTCTGACAATGAGTGTGCTGTGGACCATTTTCTATGGCGTGATGAGTGCTTTTGCACCCGTTTATGGTTGGATCCTCTTTCTACGCGCTCTGGTGGGCTTCGGCATCGGTGGAGCGCCGCAGTCGTGCGTATCTCACATTCTTTTGCACAAGCCTGATGAAGACAATAAACTCTTTTGGTATCTATTTATTAGGGTCACACTGTATTCTGAATTTCTTCCAATGAAGTCCAGAGCAACTTGTATATTGCTCATTGAGGTTTGTACTGTCTATGTCATTGTTTGATGGTTACGACTATCAAGTCAATTTTGATGAATTATGTACAGTCTTTCTACTTTTTGTTTTGGATTGCAGATATTCTGGGCACTGGGCACAGTGTTTGAGGTCCTCCTTGCTATTTTGGTGATGCCCTCTCTGGGCTGGCGCTGGCTTCTCGGCCTCTCCACCATCCCCCTTTTCATCTTTGCCAGCCTATGTTTTGTGAGTACATAATTGACTGCTTTATTTATTGCTTTTATTTGACTACAATGTTTAGTCTTTATATGATAACCTCTGAACACAAGAATTTCAGTGTATGGGTTTTTTTTTTCGGAACGTGATTCGTAGGCTACGAATCACACTTTGAAATGATCAAAAAAAAATCTATATAATATAGTAAAAATGTATAAGTTTACAGGTATACGATCTCTGTGACTCCTCTTTGCGCCCCTCCCTTCCCTTCACACAACACGCACACATGTTTTACGGTGCTCATAATAAACCTACATTTTATTTTTTCAATATATTCTTGTTTGTTTTATTGTTGTACTTTTTATGTTTAATTATTATATTAATTTGTTCTTGGTGATCAGGAAGATTTGTTGTCTAGCAGTAGTCGGCAACCACCAGGCCGCGGATCGTTGGATACCGGCCACACAAAAAGGAAAAATAATTTGCCTTATACTTTGCTTGAACTGTATTTATTCTTGTAGAAACACATTTTGTTCACCCTCAATTTGGGAGGGCCTTTATTTATACTGAGATTTAATGGCATTAGATCACTACTTAATCAATGATTGATCAGATAACAAATATCGCCGACATAATTTGCTCAACATTCAGATTCAGATTCAGATCTACTTTATTGTCATTCTAGTACACGTGTATACAGAACGAAATGTCGATGCATCTGACCCCCACAGTTTCCTTGAATGTACAGATATAAATAATGTTGTATTGTATTTTGGCTACGTATAGTATTTTACCATAGTGCTGATAGTGCAAGAAGAGTAGCTAACCAGATGTGCAAAATGGGCAGTCAGGTTAACAAGTCAGGTACACTGTAACATTAACACTGTAACAATAACGCTGTAATTACAATAGTGCAGAGAGCAATGTGCAAGGAGTGGCAAGCTATAAAAAAAAACTGCCAGTAGTGCAAAAAGTCAGATTAGCAGCCGTTTAGATTTAAGTTAACTATATGTTAGATTGACCATTTAACAGTCTAATGGCCAGGGGGACTAGACTATTGCGGAGCCTGGTGGTCCTGCACCGCACACTGCAGTACCTCTTCCCAGAGGCTAGCAGAGTGAACAGTCCATGATGGGGGTGAGAGGGGTCCCCGGTAATGTTTTTAGCATGGGATAGGCAGTGCTTCTGGCCAATGTCCTGAATGGAGGGAAGTGTAGTCCCGATTATTTTCTCTGCTGTCCTCGTTACCCTCCTCACACTACCCCAGTCGGTAGCGCTGCAGCCTCCACACCACACAGAGATACAGCTGGTCAGGATACTCTCTATGGTGCCCCTGTAGAATGTAATGAGGGTGGGTGGGGGCAGGTGGGCTCTCCTCATCCTCCGCAGGAAGTACAGGCGCTGCTGTGCCCTCTTAACCAGTGATGCAGTGTTCACGGACCAGGTGAGTTTGTTTGTAATGTGCACCCCTAGGAACTTGATACTGCTGACAACCTCCACAGCCTTGTTGTTGATGCAAAGTGGGGCATGGTTGGGCTGGTTTTTCCTAAAGTCGACAATGATCTCTTTAGTTTTGTCGACATTCAGGACCAGGCTGTTGTCCCTGCACCAGCCCACCAACTGCTCCACCTCCTCTCTGTAGGCCAGGTCGTTGTCATCCCTGATGAGGCCCACCACTGTTGTGTCGTCAGCATACTTCACGATGTGGTTTGTGGTGGACCTAGGGACGCAGTCGTGTGTCATCAAGGTGAACAGCAAGGGGCTTAGGACGCAGCCTTGGGGGGAGCCCGTGCTGAGGTAGATGACATCTGAACTGTTCTGACCTATCCGCACTGATTGGGGTCTGTCACAGAGGAAGTCCAGCAGCCAGTTCCGCAGGGGGGTGTTGAAACCCAGGAGTCTCATTTTGTCTACCAGATGTTGTGGGATGATGGTGTTGAATGCTGAACTGAAGTCCAGGAACAGCATCCGCACATGGGTGTTCTTCTCCTCTAGATGTGTCAGGCTCAGGTGAAGCGCAGAGGAGATGGCATCCCTGGTGGAGCGGTTTGTCCTGTAGGCAAACTGAAAGGGGTCGAATGAGGAGGGGAGACTGGAGGTGATGTGCTCTTTAACCAGTCTCTCAAAGCACTTCATTATGATAGGAGTCAGTGCAACGGGCCGGTAATCGTTGAGTGATAAGATCTGGGGTTTCTTTGGCACTGGGATGATGTTGGCAAATTTGAAGCATGATGGTACTTTGGCTTGGTCTAGCGAGGTGTTGAAAATGTCTGTTAGTACACAAGCCAGCTGATCGGCGCACTCCCTAAGTACCCGCCCCGGAATGTTGTCCGGTCCTGGAGCCTTCCTTGTGTTGACCCTTCTCAGGGTCTTCCTCACGTCAGATGAGTCCAGGTGGAGTGCTCTTTCGTCCTGATTTGGAACCGCTTTCGCTGCAGGGGTGCTGTTTTGTGCCTCGAACCTTCCAAAGAATTTGTTGAGGTCATTCAGAAAGTCCATGCTAGTGTTCTGCACTGGGGCGGTGGTTGGCTTGTAACTGGTGATGGCCTGAATGCCTTTCCACATATCCCTGGTGTTGGTTGTACATTGGATGTAACAAGAAATGATTCAGGATTGCGGCGATGTGAGCACCTAATCCTAACCACTAGGCCAATAGGATTGTTGATGACAAAGAAAAAGGCATTCGATTTTATTTCAGCACCACAGTATCTTTTCTCACAGTGCCACGTTGTGCAACGTTGAAACAAAGCATCAAAACAAGGTACAATGTGCTATTGTGAGTAAAAATAGTGTCATGATGAGATCATATTTAATGCCTTTTTCTATTTAATTTAGATCCCAAGAGGTACAAGGATTAAACAATGGATTTGGGCTTATATTCGTTATCATTATTGTTGTTATCACCAATGTTAATATTGGCCGGGCCGCAAGAATGTAGTCAGACAATTACCTGGCCCATGGTAGGGAAAAGTAATTTCAAGTAATGTTTATTTGTATAGCCCTTAATCACAAGGAGTCTCGAAGGGCTGCACAGACCACTGATTATTGCAAACCACAGACTATTATTACTACATCCCCTGATATAAAACCTACATGAGGCGAAGGAAAAACTCAAAAATCTCAACATGAGGAAAATGAAGAACCCTTAAGAAGGGACTGCACATGAGGTAACCCCTCCTTCCAGGATGACCAGACTGCAATGGAAGTTGCATTAACGAACAACAACAAAAAAATTCAAATATTTAAGTAAAGTAAAATATAAAATAAAATAAAAATTATGACCAAGTCTGCAATGGGTGAGGAATTAACAAACAATGTTTTACAGCTATTTAGGATTCACTTGTAGGCTTTTGGGAGGACGGGAGCGGACCAATTAATGATTAATGTTTTCATATTGGAAAAATTTGAAGGTATTGGTACGATCCTGGAACGGATTAAGCCCGTGAGAAGAGTTACCACTGTACTGCGTTTTGACTATTGTTGATTAAGTGGCCTTTATAAGTGGAAATGCAACCTGGGGCTTATCCTTGTTCATCATCTTAACACAGCGCATATTAGTTGAAAACTTATGAGTCTCTTTCAATATGGTTACAGTGGCTCCCTGAGAGCGCTCGATACGATGTGTTGACGGGCAATGAAGAAAAAGCTCTGGCGACTTTGAAGCGGATTGCCATGGAAAATGGAGTGCCCATGCCGCTAGGAAAACTCATCGCAGCCAAACAAGTAAATCAATTTCTACGGAGCGTAACGCTCACAATCTGATTCGGATAACTGCAATTTGTTTCATCACCTGTGATTACTGTCAGTCTCTTGATTTTTTGTTTTGTGTTATTTATTAGGAGGAACGTGGGAAGATTCGTGACTTGTTCTCTACACATTTTCGCTGGACAACCGTCCTTTTGTGGTTTATTTGGTACTAAATGGAGGAAAATTCTTTTGGGCGGGACAGGGATATGAATTGAATGTTACTACTTTAGACACATAAAATGAATTGTCTGATATTTGTGTTTCTTGTCCTCAGGTTTGCAAACGCTTTTTCTTATTATGGCCTTGTGTTGCTCACCACAGAGCTTTTTCAAGAGGGTGGTGCTTGTGGAAGTGAGTTATCTCCTTGCTTTTTGTTATGTACTGTATTTCCTTTATTTTATATTTTCAGTCATGTTGCAAGAAACATCTAATCACAGAATGAACAAATTACCTAAAAAGAAAGAAAATTGGGATGACATGTTGAAGCCAGGGGCAGCACGGCGGCGCAGTGGTTAGCGCATGTGCAGCACAGTTCATGTCTTGGGAACCTCCTCCGTGGGTTCAAATCCAGCTCCAGACTTCCTGTGCGGAGTTTGTATGTTCTCCCCGTGCTTGCGTGGGTTTCCTCCGGGCACTCCGGTTTCCTCCCACATTCCAAAAACATGCATTTCAGGTGAATTGGCCGGTCCAAATTGTCCCTAGGTGTGAATGAGCGAGTGAGTTGTCTGTCCCTGTGTGCCCTGCGATTGGCTGGCAACCAGTTCGGGGTGTCCCCTGCCCACTGCCCGATGATTGCTGGGATGGGCTCCAGCACCCCCGCGACCCTACTGAGGATAAGCGGTGCAGCTGATGAGATGAGATGTTGAAGCCAAAGGCTTATAAGAAAACCCTTCTCCAAAATAACTTTGGATGCTTCTTAAATCAATCATACAAACAAATGATCATTGTGTCAAGGCAAGTCATGTTTACTTGTATAGCGCTTAATCACAAGGAGTCTCAAAGTGCTACAGACTATTGCAATCTAAGGACTATTATTACACCATCCCCTGATCTAAAACCTACATGAGGGCAAGGAAAAACTCAAACCTTAACATGAGGAAAGCGAAGAAACCTTGAGAAGGGACCTCACTTGAGGTAATTCCCCGTCCAGGATGACCAGGCTGCAATGGATGTTGCAATAACAAACAAAAAAATCGAAGGCTTTGGAGAGGAACATAAGGGGAAATCATATCTGAAAGATATGAGGGAGCAAGTCCATGCATGATTTAGTACAATACCATTAAAACAATAATTTGTTAATCCATTAAAAAGGAGTGTAAGGAAGCGACTGTTCTCGCTAGACTCCGGAAGAAGAATGTGTATTGAATATGTATAAAATACATTTTTGCACTAAATAGTTTTATTTCCAAACAATAAAAATGTTAAAGGTAAAATAAAATGTATTTTTATTTTAATATTACTAATAAACCAATCAATTATTTAACAATAAATAACCAAACGACTAATCCTTTAAAACCAAAATCAGTTGATCGATGTGAATAATGTCACGGGTATGCAGTTTTACAGATAATATCAAAGTACATTTATTTAAATAACTGTATACTGTTCCGTATCATAGTTTTATGTAATTCAAAAACTGAACATTTTAATGAGTTCCCACTTACAAAAACAATACATGATTTTACTCGTTAATATTTTTCGTCTTTAATTCTATGCAAATAATAAGTTATACAACATCCCTCAAAATAGTTGACATTTTCCCATCACTGCTTGGCTTTAAAAAAAATATGAGGGGCTCACAGGTTGCTCGTGTGGGCTGTCTGGTGTTTGTAGACACCACATTTGTGACCCTCGATCAACAATCACTCCCTTATCACACCTTAGTAGAAGTGAAGCTGTAATATTGTACCCCCATCTTTAGTTTTATACTTAGAAACATATTTTATATTCGTAAGTTCAGTCACCTGCAATATATCCTTTACCTTTTTAAAAACTAATGTCACCTTTCTAAGTTGTGACTGAATCTGGAACCACAAAAAATCTGACCACTTTTGAAATGGCAGGTTTCTTTGAATTGATTTTTATTATTTTTTTGCTGTTGTTTTTAGTGGGTAAGCCATTATGATATGAAAACAGACATTATAATTGACTGATCCAAGCTATAAATGTGTTCTTTTTGTTATCCTCAAGTGTCCAAAGGCAATAAGATGGAGCTCAGATGTAGCTTGGAATGTAAATATTTGAACAGTGATGACTACAAAGACCTGTTGTGGACAACTCTATCTGAATTCCCAGGTAAAAAATAATGTTCTGCATTATTTTTAAGGGACAAGTGAGATCTGGTGCCAATGACGAGCTTATTTTTAAGGTTCTTTTTTTTGTTTTTTTCAAAAGTGTTTTTTAACATACCTATTTTTCATTTACCAGGCAATGCATTTAAAAACAAGTAAAATCTGATGAAAGACCTGCTCAACTTACATCCAGCAGATGCTCAATTTTAAGAAAAATGATTTTAATGACTGGCACTGTAGCACGTAGCAGCCCGGCAACGCGTAGGAAAATTCTGGCATCCCAGACTCACATTCTCGCCAATCACTCATTAGCTAGATACTGTCTCTGCAGCAGAGCAATTGAAATGGGTTTCAACTTACATCCAATCTGACTTGCAACCGGATGGTCAGAATCGATCCCGGCTGTACCTCGGATGTTACTTGTAATCTCTAAAGTTTTATCCATGAACTTATTGAGTTTTCTGATCGATGTTCTCCAGGACTTTTGGTGACGTTGTGGGCGATCGATCGCTTAGGAAGAAGGAAGACCATGGCCTTGTGCTTTTTGGTTTTCTCCTTGTGCATTATTCCACTATATGGCTGTGTGGGCAGGTAAAAGGGAAAACTTGGAAAAGTTTTATTTTTTGGGGGTGCAATTGTGTCATAAAGCCAACACCGCTTCTCATTTTGTTGCAGGGCATCCATGACAGTACTAATCTTCATTGCCAGAGCTTTCATCGCTGGAGGATTTCAGGCTGCCTATGTGTATACGCCAGAGGTTATTACATTGTTTATGTTGAATGTATAATGATAATAGCAGTGGCGGGCCATGCATTTACACCTGAGTCTTTAGTAGGCTGAATCAATCCGACCCTCAATAACTATTTGATGGCTATTAAACAGTTACTACAGCTAGAGCCGCAACGCATAAAAAAAGCATCAATAACCTCATAAAATTGCCTCATTTATAGGCTACCTCTTACTCACCAAAAATCCTTTATATTTGTGCACAAAATCCATCCTTCTTTCTTTCCTCAAGAAGATTTAAGTTACTGTCCTACAGATTCTGTGCGTTTCAGTTCTTTTCCATCACCATTGAAGCTAATGCTGAAAGTCAAGCCTGCCCTTTCGTATTTCTTGCATAAGCTTTTTTCTTCGATTTAGGGCTGAACAAGTCCTTTGAACAGAAGCAATGGACACTGTGATTTTTTTTCTTCAGGTTTTTGTTGTGCTACCTCTTTTATCGCCGCTTCATAGTTTATGAAACCAATGACGATTCCCAAAGCCTGCTCGCAGGCACGGGCCCTGACAACTTAAAATCTGATTGGCTAAACTAAAAGCTTCGACACTGATGTTAATTCTCAGCGCCTGCGATATGAAAACATACGTCAGGAAGCAGCATAACCAGGGGACAAGCAATGAAAGAAGGCTGGCAGACTATTTGGAATTATCTAATAAGTATTCATGGAAAAAATATAATAAACATCCTGATTCAAATCTTTTTTCCTCCTGCAGCGAAGGCCTTGCAGGCCCTGACGGCCCACCACAGGATAATAGTATTAGTTAGATTAGAAGCCAATCGAAATGGTGGTCAAGAGCGGAAAGAAGTTAATGAACATTTTTCTGGCCTACTGCAGGTTTATCCAACTGCTAACAGGGCTTTAGGCTTGGGAACAAGCAGCGGAATGGCAAGAGTTGGTGCCCTCATCACACCTTTTGTTGCACAGGTAACATTTGCTAAATTTGCCTCCTTTCACCAAAAAGACATGTAAAGATGTCCACCTATGCTTTCCTCTGCAGGTGCTATTGGAGTCATCCGTTTATTTGGCTCTCTCGGTTTATTGCTGCTGCTGTCTTCTCGCCGCCATTGCATCTTGCGCACTGCCAATCGAGACGACTGGACGAGGCCTGCAGGAATCCTCCCAGCGCCAGTGGGGCCAGGAGATGACGGGCCGAATCCCTTCCTCACAAGACACTGGGCCGATCCCGCACTCCAGTTCTGGCTCTCAGGGCTGAGCCTCATTGGATAGTCTTGTAATGAAGAACGAATGAAAACAAAAAAAATGAAGTTGCGGCCGCTTTCCATGTGCATCTTGCGTCTCATCTACAGTCGAGGCACTGAGTTAACTTCAGTTGGGAAGAACGCACAAAATTTCATATCTCTGCACTTACCTACAGCTACTATTGCCATCAATTTTGAACCTGGTCATTTCGACAAAATTGCTGAAATGCAACCACCATGACTGAAGAATATGTTAGGGCTAGCAAAGTCTCAGAAAATTTAAGAGGAAAACCAGCAGGTGTGAATCTTTGTTTTGCGATGCAAATAAAAAGAAAAAAAGAGCTGTAGTTTTAAGTGTTACAATGTAATAACTTACTTAAACTTCAGTATGTGTAACTCAAAAAGCCTTAAAAAAAATCAAATATGTTCTTTACCAGGAAAACCCCTGCTTTTGTTGTGTTAGTACTCACTAAAGTGTCATCTTAGCTTTGAAAACAGACACATAATAAATAGCCAATTATCATCACAATAAGGGTGCCCAAGCATGACTTAAGATGTCAACACCAGTTTGTTTTTAATGGACAAGGCAATTCAAATAACAATCAATTCATGCCAAAATTATTTTTAACTATGGCAATGGTGAAATGATTAATACTGTCCAAGTTAAAACTAACTCAACAGCCATAGCTCATTTAACATTAAACTTTGAGTTGAAGCTTTAACTCTCGATGGCACTTAATTGAAACATATTGTTTGTGAAGTCTGCGATATTTTCAAATTATGAACGTGCGCTTCACTAAAAAATACATGATTGGATTCAATGGCAGAACTACTTAAATTCAATTTCAATTCCGGACAACCTTTAATGTTTACAATCTTACGTCATAAGTCAGTTTATTTAAAGTACGCAGATGTTCTAACTCATCAAGTTCTTTTTTAAATTTCTATAGAAAATGTGATGTAAAGAATGATGTATTTTTGCACCTTATGAGCTATGCTTCATTTGAAAAAGAGCTGCTGATCGTTACAGTATTCCTGGTACAGCACATTAAATATTGTGAACACAAAATTATGTGAATGTTCTACATTGTGGCAGTAAATCTTTGTAAAACAAATGAGTGAAACCATTCATTAGCATGATTTGTAAATTCTATAGTGTTTTTTTTTGTTTAAAATTACGATTTGTTTCAGTTATTTAACCGTGAATAACATCAGCCCCGTGTTTATCACCAAAAAAGGACATTTTAATATCATGATTTGATGACAAAAAAAAAAACACTTCACAGGTTAGCTTTTGGTCCTTTCCCCTTTTGTTCCACAATCTGACCAAATAGCCTGGCGGCTTCCTGTCCACAGCCTCTGCTAATAGTCATCCCAAAACCTCCATGGCCGTAGTTATGAATAACCTGCAAGACAATCACAGTCACTCAGAAATGTTGAAAGATATTTTGAGTTATGATCAAACATTTTGAACAATTCACCTCAACTGTGGTGGTACCACACAATATAGTCTCTCGTTCCAGCCTGACTTTACTCCGAGCTGGCCTCAGGCCAGTCCAGTCATCCACTATCTTGGCATGCTGCAGTCAGTAAAAACAAAAACGCAGACATAATGCAAAATTAACCGAAATGACACATTAAGATAGATACGGGAAGGAAACGAGAGAAGAACTTGCAAATAATCAAGCCAGCTGAAACAAAATGGATGACATATGACATTGCGACTAAATAGAAGTAATGTTGCCATGGTGAGGCAGCCTCGGAGATTCTGGAACTCTAATTCATAAGACAGTGTTCAGTGCAATGACAAGATTACCGTAATTTCTGCACTAAATGGCAAAATGGATTATAAGGCGCACCCCCCAAAATACTCTTTTGTCATATATTTTTATACATAAGGCGCACCAGACTTTAAGGTGCAGGAAATTGGGACTACGGTAAAAACTGCCATGTTACCATTGGGCTCTTTATACATTAATGGTATATATGGTGGTGTGGTGTATCCCTGGATTTTCACAAAGAAAAGTTTTCCATCTGCCGCAGGGATGTCGAACTTTTGGACTGGCGTGACGTCATCCACTCCGCTACAAGCACCCCTAGGGCATCATGTTAATCTGTTAATAAACAACGTGGTAGACTGCTGGAAGTGTGAATTTCCCTACGGGGATGAATAAAGTATCTATCTATCTATCTATCTATCTATATAGTGCCATGAGAAATCAATCGACACCAAGCATCAGTGATTAGAATTGGAAAAGATTGTTTATAATTAAAACGAGCTTGGAAAGGTGACACATGAAAAGGCATTAGACCAGGGGTGACAAACAGGCGGCCGCGGGCCGGATCAGGCCCGCTAAGGCATTGAATCCGGCCTGCGAGACAACGCTCAGGGGTGCGCATGAGAAAAACGAGCTGCAGGTTGAAATATGTCCACTTGATGTTGCCAAAGCCAGGTGCCTCCTACAAAGACGCTCTCTCTCTCTCTCTCTCTCTCTCTCTCTCTCTCTCTCTCTCTCTCTCTCTCTCTCTCTCTGTTCCTCTTTGGCTCTTTCTCTATTTCTCTCTTTCAATTACCCTTTCGATTTCTTTCTTTCTCTTTCTTTCCCCCTCTCCCATTATTTTTCTTTGTATCTCTTGTTTCTCACATTCTCTCTATCTCTTGTTTTTTCTCTCTCTCACTGTTTCTCCAATTCTATCTTTCCTTGTCCCACGCTTTCTCTTTTTCTCTCCCTCTCTTTCTCTTATTTCTTTTTTTCTTTGTCCTCAATCTACAAGTTCGCCCCTCGAGAGAAAGTTTGTTCTATTGTGTGGCCCTTGAGTTAAAATGAGTTTGACACCCCTGCATTAGACATTATCTCATGATCACACTATTTGTACTCACGGTGCCAGAAATACTAATTTGCCTAGTGCATTCTGACAGGTAAAACAGTTTTTCCACATCTTCACCTCTGCATCAATGACCACTCAGTTCAATATGTATACGAACATAAAGAGCTTGCGTAGTATTTTGTTGAAAGACTTTCTATTTTCTCTCTTATCATTGTTATTGGGCACCGTGAGCAAAAAATAGTGTGATAATGAGACAAACTACAATAGCTTTTAGTATTACATCTGTACCACTGGTGAGCTAGTGGAAGAGTGTTGACCCCTCACCACCACGACCCGGGTTTGAATCCCGTTACAAACAATGTATTTTGCAATTTGGTCCAGGATGATTAATAATCTATCATTGCCCAATTATCGCTCGAATAAGGAAGTACACCATCAAACCTACTTGTTTAATGCAGTACATAAGGCGCACTGGGTTATAAGGCGCAGTTTCAAAATTCTGGCCAATATGGGGTTTTTAGGTACGCTTTATAGTCCAGAAAATACTCTATATTACCCTCAGACTAGGTTCGAGCTGGCAAGCCTTCTCCCACATGTTCTTGTGATCGGTGGAATCATTTCTGTCGTTCCAGTTTCCCAACTGAAACACCCCGCCCACTGACACAAGACGACTCCTGCAGACAAAAATATGTGAAAACACAGCAGAAAACAACACAAAGGGTTCACTTTTTTTCTGTGTATAAATTGAGTGTTAGGCCCTTGTCACATGTAATTTGAGAGTGGAAAGAGATTTTCATTGTCAGGTCACTTAAAATACCCTGGAATGATGTAAGGTGAGTTGTATATGCCCTCAGTGTGGGTTAAAACCCAATGCTTCAACCATGGGGCCTCCACCTAGAAAATAGGAATATGGAGGATTACAAACATTTTACATTGTACCCAGATGAAAGGTTCAATGATTTTTCTTACCTTTATTATTTGTCCCCGTGCTGGTTGAAGCTCAGTGTCTGGTTGAAGTTCTCCGGCTCGCACCCCAGCACAGTTTACTATCACATCTGCACCCTTTTTGCACAACTAAAAGCAGAGAAGCATTAAAATATACTGTAAATACATAAATAAATAACAGAAAACTGGAAATTATACAATTAAAGTAGGAAATGTAGACAAATGGATTTAATGTATTTGACCCCTCCATTCATTTTTTTTTTTTTTTTTTTTAGTCTGAAATCTGCTAACAGGGGCAGCACGGCGGCGCAGTGGTTAGCGCTTGTGCGGCACAGTTCATTTCATGGGAACCTGTTGTGGGTTCAAATCCAGCTCCAGACTTCCTGTGCGGAGTTTGTATGTTCTCCCCGTGCTTGCGTGGGTTTCCTCCGGGCACTCCGGTTTCCTCCCACGTTCCAAAAACATGCATTTCAGGTGAATTGGCCGGTCCAAAATTGTCCCTAGGTGTGAATGAGCGAATGAGATGTTTGTCCCTGTGTGCCCTGCGATTGACTGGCAACCAGTTCAGGGTGTCCCCTGCCCACTGCCCGGAGATGGCTGGGATGGGCTCCAGCCCCCCCGCAACCCTAATGAGGATAGGCGGTACGGCAAATGAGATGAGATGAATCTGCTAACTGCACATACTCAATGTTTTAAATAAAGGTTGTTTAACTCTTACATTATTTTATGTTATTTTACATTACGGTATTTTTCTAACATTTGGCTGCAAAATATATATATAGAGTGAAATAAATTTTAAAATGTAAAAAAATCTGAGAAAACTATAAATACACAGAATCGTTTTTATTACAAAGGTGTGGGCCAGGGCAGGGAATCAAATTAAAGTATTTGTATCCTCATCCTCGAAACACATAACAAAAGCAACACTACTCTTCATTTAAGTTAGTACCCCTTTTTGCGCAATGCAAAAATTGAAATCTTGATCCACTGGCATATAAGTTATTTTATTTAAAGGTTATATTTACTTGTTACAATCTAAATTATTGCATTTCAACTAGTGTGCCATTTGACCTTGTCTAGTGTGCTTCAGGAAGTTGCCCAATGTTGCCATTGTTCAGTATAAAATATTTGCTTTCTTGCAGGCTAGTAAATGTAAACTCATTCACATCAGTAGGTGGCAGCAAATAAATCAATGTTTCTTTGTAGATAATAATTTTCTGCTTGCGAGGTATTTCAGGGGTAGATATTTAATACCATATTTTGTTTAATGAAGCTGTTTAGTTAGTGCCTAAAAAGAATGAAGTAAAAAAAAAATCTTGCACATAAATTCAAAACTTTATACCAGGGGTGGGCAATTAATTTTTATCAGGGGCCGCATGAGAAACCTGAATTGTGTCAGAGGGCCACCAACTTTCTTTCATTGTAAAATGCTCAAATTAAATATTTTGAATAGCTGATGCTGATAATCAGAAGAATATAGCACTCTGTAAATATTTATATTAGGCTATGTGAAATTGTGGTGTATTGGTTAAATAAGAAAAACAATCATTGAACCAGTGCAATTTATTTTTAACTTGTTAATTTCCACAAACAATAACTTGTAACGTTCTCCACCTCATGTTACCTCTTCAGTGAGAATAATCCAGTCTGTTCTGGGCTTGAACAAGGGCATTGGAATCTGGCGGAATGTCTGAAGTGGCTATGCGAAGGACAGCTGAGAGGTGGTCAACAGTCATAGAGGATCTATGTTTGGATTTATTAAACTTCATAACTGAGAATGTCTGTTCACAATGATAGGTAGATCCAAAGAGGACTAGGATCCTCTGAGCATGCTTCCTCAGGTGTGGAAAGTTCTCCTCTTTGAGGGAGTAAAAATCCAGCAGTGAGACTGACTTGAAGTGATCTGCCAAAAGTGTGTCAGACTGCAGATCTATGAGTTCCATCTGAACTTCACTTGGGGCATCATCCACACTGCAGTTGAAGGGAGAAGAGACCATGTGCATTTCACTCTCAAGAGTTTTGAAATCGCCTTGAAAACTCTGCATGCAATGTTTCTAACATGGTTGAGTACTTTTGGAGGTGATCGCCTGATCTTTTGGCTTCCTTAAGTGTTGGCAAGTGGGTCAGAATGTTGTCCTTCACTTGGCTTGAGAGAAGCTACAGTTTTCTCATAAAAGCCTTCACTGCACTGTACATCTCATGCACAAAAAGGCCCTTGCTCTGCAGTTTGACATTAAGTTCGTTCATTAGTGCGGTCACATCCACAGTGAATCCGAGGTCTGCCAACCAGTCTTCATCTGAAAGTTCTGAGACGTCATGACCTTTCTGAACACAGAACTCCTGAATCTGGTTTCTCAGGTCCCAGACACTTTTCAGAATTTTGCCAAGGCTGAGCCACCTAACAGTGCAGTGATAGCTTATGTCACCATATTCAGCCTCATTTTCCTCCAACAAAGCAACAAACTGTCTGTGATTTAAAGCTCTCGCTCTGATGAAGTTAACTATTTTAGTGACAGAATCAACAACATGTTTCATTTTTAACACTGTCTTACACAACACTTCCTGATGTATGATACAATGCAAAAATGTCAATTTCTGATCAGGGTTCATTTCTGTCACTTTATCCTGCATTCTCTTTAAAAGTCCAACATTTTTCCCGGCCAGATTTGGACAACCATCTGTTGTCACACCTGCAAGCTTGTTCCATTTCAGTTCTAACATGTCCATACATCCATACATGCATTTACCTCTCTGAACAAGTCATTACCTGTGGTTGTCCCTTTTATTGACTGCAAGGATGCCAACTCCTCCGTGATTTGAAAGTCTGCGGTTATCCCACGTAAGAAGATGAGCAGCTGGGCGGTGTCACGTACATCGCAGCTCTCATTCAAAGCCAGAGAAAAAAAGTCAAAGTCCGCCGCTCTTTTCCTCAGCTGAAGCTCTAAATTTCCCGTGATTTCCTCAATCCGCCTCGTTACAGTGCGTCGGGAGAGTGAAACGTTCTCAAACGCGCCCTTTTTTTCTGGGCACATCAGCTCAGCAGAGTCCAATAAACACTCCTTAATAAACTCTTCGTCGGAAAATGCCCTACTTTTTCTGGCGATTTTATGAGAAATTACATAACTTGTCCTGACGGCTGCATCTCTGGAAGTGTGAAGTTTAGTGAAAAATCCTTGTTGGGTTTGTAGTTTTGCTAGCAATGCATCAGACTCCCTTGCACGCTCTTCACCAGACAGGTTTCTGTATTCATCTTCATGCTTGGTCGTGTAGTGGCGATTCAAATTATATTCTTTAAACACAGCAACCTGTGTACCACAGACTAAGCACACTGCTTTACCTTTAATTTCTGTAAAGAAATATTTGGCAGCCCATGTCTTGTTGAAAATACGGCATTCGTTATCAACTTTTCTTTTCTTGGGGTGTGCCGACATCTTGAGGGTACCCTGGCGAACAGTATCACCTTCACTCACTCAAGTGAATACGCGCGTGAAGGCGCTACGTCTATGACGTGTATATGTAGTCAAAATAAAATTTCAAAATAAAAGTTTAATTTTTTTTTTTTTATGGTGTTTATGATTGGTCTTACGCGGGCCGGACAGGGACGTACAAAGGGCCGGATGTGGCCCGCGGGCCGTAATTTGCCCAGGTCTGCTTTATACTGTCAATTAAGGCAAGATGATAATTTCTTTTTTAAAAACTGGTGCCAGAAATTTTCGACAAACGGTGTGCTTCAAGATTTTTGATGAAAATGTTTGCTTTGTCTCGAAATATGTTGAGAAACACTGCTCCAGATTAAATAATGTTTTTTGGGTCATTTTGTGTATAATTTTATTATTTTCCACATTCTAATATAATTAAACTCTATTAAAAACAAATATTATTATTATTATTATTTTTTAACTTAATTTGATTGTTTGTAGTGTTTTTTTGTGGGATATTAAGATTGACACTTTGAGTATCCCAATAATGCAAATGTCGATTGTTTTGTTCATCTGGCTAGACAGTCAACATGCGTTCAAATGGTATTGATTTTTGTGCCACTATCTGTTGTCATTTAGAGTCACAATTGTCCACAGTGTGAAGAAAAATCAAGTTTGTGGAAGTTTGTGTGGAAAGACTGTTTATAGAGCTAACCTCAGTGAAGGAACTGATTTTCGTGTGATGAAACTTCACACCCCGTTTTGCCAACCTGTGGAAGACACCAAAAGTAGTCTTTATACGAGAACGCATGCCAATCAGAAGTGAAATCTTAAGCCCAAGCATGGCCCGGGTCTGGGCCTAAAATGTCAATCATTTTGTTGGAGTTCAGGCCTGGCCGTGCTTCTTTCTCGATTTTTTTTTTTAAATTATACACCCGTCATTGTTTTTTGTTTCTTTTTTCTTTGTGGAGGATCAAGAGTCTAGACCCAGAGAAACGCGCGTGCGCTGCTGTGAGGTAGAGTCGGAAAAAACGCCCCTTCTTCTCACTGATCCTCACCAATAATATATGAAATGTCAGGCTTGCTCCGGGCTAGGTCCCTCAAATCAAGCTAATTGCTCTGGGTCAGGCTGCGTCGAGCTTTAATACCCATGAGGTCGAGCTGGATTTTTTTTTCAGGTCAGTTCTTGCCTCTAATGCCAACTACAATGCATCTGGATGTACGGAATGCGTTGCATTCTGCAGTATAAAAAATACACAGCTAGTGCAGCTAGGCTAAATATCTCTCCAACCTTTTTGAAAGTGAGGGCTACTTTAGGTTACTGATTAGCATGAAAGGCTACCATTTTTATTTATATTTCTAAAATAACTTGTGTTTTTACTGTTATGCTAACTTGCTACTATGTTATTACCAGGTTGCAATTATTAGAAGTCAAAGGTGGGGTGCTTAGTTTGAGGTGTCCTTAAAAAGTTTAAAGTTGAATATTTTCTCTATTAAGTATGTGTTAACAATGCCAAACTAAGATCTTAGGCTTTGTTTTCCATTGCACCTATCTGCTTTCATCATACTTTAAACAACCGGTTCGGGGCACAAATCTCCAAAAAGATAAAAAGAAGAGTTTAATCGAGCCCGTCTAAAAAAATCCAGGCAAATCATGTGTTACTCTTCTGCCATCTCCTGGCTCAAAGATATTATTTGAAATGCTGCACCCCACCGTAAAGTCAACCACTTAAACATCCATCCATCCATTATCTGCACCGCTAATCCTCAGAAGGGTCGCAGGGGTGCTGGAGCCCATCGCAGCTGTCTTCGGACAGTGGGCAGGGGACACCCTGAACTAGTTACCAGCCAATCACAGGCACACACGGACAAACAACTCACTCCCTCATTCTCACCTAATAATAATTTGGACCGGCTAATTGTTTTTACGAATGTGGGAGGAAACCAGAGTGCCTGGAGGAAACTCACTCAACACAGGGTGAACATGCAAACTCCACACAAGTAGGTTTGATCTCATGACCTCAGAACTGTGCCACACATGCGCTAACCACTGCGCTGCCGTGCTGCCCCTCAATAAAACATGTTAGTTAGAAATCACATTTACTACAAAATTGCAGTGACCCCAGTCAGTGGTGAGCCATTTTCAGTACCTGTCTGCGGACTACTCATGTGTTCTTAAGGGGTTACCTGGTGCCCACAGGCAACACATTGAAAAACCCTAAACTACAGTAAAGGGAATTCAACCGAATAATTTGGTTTAAATCACAGAGGTCAAACTCAGTTTGGCTCTGAGGCCAAATCCAGATTTCTGTTCTGAGGTGTGTAGGATGAGTAAAAGAATGTCAACTCTGAATGTTAAGCTTTGTTTTTCAGTATTACGCGTTACAATTCAGCCTACATTACTAACCTTTCCTACATATTATAATCACAGATGACGTGTTTTTTTTTCTAGACTCACAAACAAACAATGGGGAAAAAGAGTTTCATGTTTGGCATTGAATGTGTTTACTGGTTTATTTTAACAGTTGAATGAATGCAGTTTTACACTTGAACCAACTCAGGATGCTGTAAAAACTCAACACTTCTCTCTAGTAGCCAGAGAGAGAGCATTGAAAAAATGTTAATAATAATACCTTGAATGGAAATGACCTCTAAATTACGTTCTTTTTTGGCATATTCAGTAATTACCGGCGGGCCAGCTTGAATCATCCACTAGGCTGGATCCACCCCTATGTGTGACACAGCTTTCTCAAACATATAGATTTCATTCATCTCAGAAGGTGGCCATATTGCAACATGTTCACCTTTTGTCCGAGGTTGTTTGACGTTCACTAACCGAGCTTTGATCGGTCGTTACCTCCGAGCAACTATGATGTAATTTTTCTTTAAATAGTAATGTGCAAAACGGTGCCACATTCCGTAGTACAATTTTCTATGCTCCATTAACTTGACTTTCTAGAAAGTTGTCAGTCATTTACTCTATAATCGATTTATTTGAGTTTCTTATCTGTACATGTGTTATTGGTTTAACATTTGACCATATTACCAGCTACTACGGAAGACCTTTGCCTGGTTCAACTCAAATTCCGATTTAGAGAGAAAAAAAGCACAGATATCTTATTCACTTCAACTCACCAGTTCATCAGCCAAGGTAAGTATGTTTTACCTTCCAATATGAGACCAGTGTTGAACCACCCGTAACTAAAACAAGAAAAAAAGGTACATTATAAAAGAAGAAAGTGTATTATATTATATTATATATGTATATAATCTGAATCATTCATTAAAAAAATGTTGTATCAATGTCTTGGAACCCTCTTCAGGAAATGCCAATTGTTCTGTAACACATTACAGTTGTGCTTTTATGTGTTTTATGCGTTATATGTTTTATGTGTTTCTACCTGTAGCCAGGAAACAAGTTCAGCTCTCGCTCTGTAAGTTGTCTGAAGCCTAGGACTATGTCTTTAAATGTCGGGTCCTGCCCACAAAAACAGCGCAGGTGAGGTCAGACTTTGTGGCCACATTGTGGTCTAATGCATGATAATGTTTTAAACCGCTTCATAAAATCACAATTGTTTTATGACTGTTGCTGACGGTGTATTCATTCATTTTACAGTGTGAGACCAGTTTGTGAATAGATACTCAATGAGTTTATTTTACCTAAAGGCATTGGCGTGCAAAGAGGTGCTTTCCCATGTATACAATATAACATAAATATAAACTACTTTATAAATCCCGATTGGTGTGCGTGTGTGTGTGTGACGCTTATAGGCTCCAAAATGGCTGAACCAATTTTCGTGAAAATGTGCAGTTGCACTCGGTGTGTCTTTAGCTAGGTTCTGTGTCAAAGCACCCCCAAAAATACCAACAAAACTTATAAAAATCTGCCTTAGCTTACAAGTGGCTCTGAAGGTGCACGCGGCCGTGCTCTTTGGCACTCCCTAGTGGCTACCTGGCGTTTTTTTAACAAACCACAGCCCCAACAACCTTGCCCAAGTAGAAAGCCCGGCAAAGCTAAGCCATTATGCTTGTACTGTATATATAGCCATTATGCTTGTATATATATATATATATATATATATATATATATATATATGCCCAAAATTAGTGAGTGTGTGAAAGAATAGAGCTTTTCTTTATTGATGAATTGATCAATGCGTACTTTGTCAGTGATAACCATAAAGACAAGATATCATACCTGTCAACCTCAGCCAATTACTCATTAATAACTACAATTCTTCTTATTGAGCGGTAATAAACCTTACAAACACGAAGCAGCAGATATTTACTCAAAGCAAGACGGACTATGTCAAATTAAAAAAAAAAAACTTGTGTAAACAAGTGTATTTTATTGAACAAATAAGCAGTATAGACAATTATTTTAGCATCTTTCTTAGTTCTTTCCCTACTTGCAGTAAATTAAGTGTTGCTTATTATATGCAGCAGAATAAACATTATAGCCAAAATAGGAAAGACAAGACCTACATAATTATAAATGATTAAACAAAATGTATAAAATACAGGGAAAATATATAAATTAACAGGTATTATATATTGTTAATAGCACCATAAAACTGACATATAAAATGTCTATATTATCATGGACCTATTTGTTATGTTAAAATATGCCACTTCTAAATGTTATAAAAGCTACAATACTTAATTTCACACATGCCTTGGCCAAAAATATATATACCTTCTTATGAAATGGCATTATTTGGGTGTACACAATAAGCGAAAAGAAATACTAATTAAAATAATGATAAACAATTTGTAAACGGAGAAGGGAAACTATATAAAGCAGGATTGTATGCATTTTATTGTAAACATAAACCAGTTGTGGTCATTTCTATCTTTCTTTGTTCCTTTATTCCTTCCCTCCATCCATCCTTCCCTCCTTTTTAGTTTCTTCTTATTGTATTTCATGTTTTGGCTTTGAATTGGTTATCAGTTTAGGAGGAGTAAAAAAAATAAACCTTGTCCTATGACTCCCAGTTGCCTCGGTGACTTGTCAAATTTGGGCTCCATTCATGCTTTTTTAGGGACCCAAAGAGCCATCTGATACTACAGTGAACTGATGTATCTCACCCAAGTCTGTGATCAAACTCTGTGTTTTCAGGGTGACGCAACAGAGAAGTCAAGGTTAGATTCAACGTATGTTCAACATCCTTTATGAAACTGAACCATTCTACTCAAGGGTCAGAAGTGCAACTTTTCTGAAAAAAAACATATCAATCATGACTGACCAAAGTAAGCTGTTACATCACATGTTCAACTTTCCTACTTAAACTTGAATAACAACCAGATCGTAGGTTTTTGGTTGATATTGTTATTCTCATATGCGATGCTTTACTCACCGGCATTGGCTTTGTGCAGAGGTTGTAACCTGATTGGAGGAATAGACCCATTTCGACACACTCGGGTGAACGGAGACAGCTCACCATGTAGTCAAAGGACTGTTTCAACCATTCCCTGAATCAAAAGAGAATAAAAAAAGACTGTGAAGGATAAAAATACTCATAAAAATAATTATCGTATTTCCCGCGCTATAAGGCGCACTGGATTATAAGGCACACACCCCCAAAAAGTAGTCTTTTGTCATATATTTGTCATTCATAAGGCGCACCGGATTATAAATTTTATGAAATTTGGACAACAGTAAGAGCTACGCGTAACAATTTGGCTCATAATACACTACATTACAAACTTATGGCATATCATAGTTAAATGAGGGGTTAGCAACCCATGCGTCTCTTTAGCACAAGCAAGTGTCTCCCTGGCACTTTACCAAAAATAATTACAAATTGAAAAAGATACAGGAGGGAAATATAGTTTGTTTGAATATGGTTTCTGTAGGAGGACAAACATGA
Organism: Urocampus carinirostris; assembly: GCF_059441175.1. Taxonomy (NCBI): domain Eukaryota; kingdom Metazoa; phylum Chordata; class Actinopteri; order Syngnathiformes; family Syngnathidae; genus Urocampus; species Urocampus carinirostris. Next base: position 14,703,004 of record NC_142353.1, on the reverse strand, counting down.
CACAAGCACTTTTAACAGTTTTCAATGCTGTAAAAATACGTAAAATACATTTTACATTTCAATTTGGGGTGTACTTGTGGTCTTCTTTCCCGTGTCCCCTGTGTGAGAGCCAGCTGTGTCACCCAAGCCCCGTTCCTTTTAAAGGGTGTGCCTCCTGTGTGTGATCTGCCATGGACTCCAAATTAAAAAGAGAGAAATAATTGCACAAAATTCAAACTTAAATTGTATTGATGTGATTGTATTTACTTTACCTTTTCAAAAGGTTGCCATTTTATTTTTATGAATGCATGCTGCGTTTTACTGCACTCTTTTTGTTGCTCAGATAAGGGATATAATATGCACCTTTGTTGTCAGTGATGGTTGTCGATTGATAAATCATTGATGAAACACGAGAGTATACTGTAAAAGTAGTAACGCACGCCTATATTAACCCTTTGCATTTACGATCTCATATTCGGTGGTAAAAATGGCACACCAGTTTATAAGGCACACTTTTAGATTTGTGGCCAATGTGGGGTTTTAGGTGCCCGTAGAGTCCAGAAAATAGAGTTTAATACTGATACCTCTCCTGAAGATTCCCTTTGTCATCTAGATAGGGCTGCCAAAGGCCTGCTGCTCCATCGCTAGTCGTAAGCGGGGTGAATCGGTCGGCATACACTTCAATGATGAGCGGTGTGACAATGGAATGGTATTGCTCGTAGATGCACTGTGCTGTACTCAGTCCAATGACTCCAGCGCCTATTATGGCCACATGCATCTCTGAAGTAACAGAAGAGAAAAGTTACAGTGGAATTGTGACATTTAAGTCACATAATAGCGTTTTTTCCATGAGATAGATGACTCTCTAAACGGGACACCACCGTACTGTATATTCCTGCCTGAAAGAAAAATCTCAAATTATCAATCAATCTAATATGCTATTTGATCAGTGAGATGCAGTATTCATACACCTTTTTCACGGCCAAATTCAAACAATTTTCAAGGACTTTCAAAGCCAATTTTCCAACTTCTCTAGCACCATTTTAATTTCAAATCTAGCGGGTGCATTTACGAAGACATGTGGTTTCTTTCTATTCTATTCTATTCTCTCCAGTTTACGTCCCCCTCTATTTTTGTCCAGTTCATTATCGGTTTTCAGTTTCGTTCCCGTCTATTTTTGTCCTGTTTATTATTCTCTCCAGTTTTCTTCCCGTACAGTTTGTCCTGTTTATTTTCGATTTCCTGTTTCATTATCAATCCTGTCTGTACCGTCCAGCCCGGTATCGACCCCATCTGTCTGATATCTACTTGGGCAACTGGTATCGATCTCGTCGGCCTCTGGCTTCCTATCATTTCATGCCAGACTGCTGCCTAACGTGCATGACTCCCCATTTCCCGTAAAATAAAAGGCTTGTGTGAGAAACGTCATGCGTTTGGGTCCTGATCCGTTTCTGGTTCTTGACAATAGGTGTTGGGTAAAAATGATTGTAATAGGTGGCTTACATTTTCAGTTACAGGAAGTCCATCCAATTTTCAATTTACCTATGGGAAACACTACCTTGTTGTCTTTTTTTCTTTTACTTACAAGACAATAGAAATGATGTTCCAAAGTCTAAAAAATAAGATATATGACAGTACAGTACACCAATTACTTGTTTCTTGATTTATTTCCCTTAACTTTATTTTTATTTTACTTGTATTTTATATTTATTAAAGGGACAGTGTGTATTATTTGACTTCTAGATGTTGTTGTATGCTGCAGGGCAACTGAAAAAGAGTGCTAAAACCTCAAGGAAGAATACACACTACAAAGACTCAAGATTTGACCAATATGCGTCATTTTACCTCTCATTCTTTTTTGCAGTTTTTTAGCGGTTTTAAGGTGCCGGTAGCAGCAGGATGACAGAAAAATCTGTCAGCTGAATTGTAAATAGTTATAAGTTCTTGTATTTTATAGTTCATTTATAACAACAAGTTCATCATTTAAATTTATATTTTGTTATTTTGCTTTTTTCAGGGATTCCGTGTTTCACTTTAAATTTGTCAAACTTTCAAAAAGCTATATTTGTTTGTTATGTGTTCGTTTTCTGTAATTTGAAGTCATTAATTTTTCTTTTGCCAATTTAGGGGCTTTTCACTTTACATTTGTTATGTCTAAAAAACTAAAAGTTTATTCTTGTAATTTATATGTTGTTGTTGCTTTGAGAGGTCTTCATTGACTTGAAAATCGCTCTATAAATGCAGACCATTTACCATCTACCATTTGGATTGAAGAGTAATTCAATTTAATTTAGATTTTGTTGTGTCGTGTGCTTTTCCAGAGATTCCGTGTTTGAAAGTTCACAATAGAATGAAAAAGTCCATCATAATGTAGTAGTATTGTAAAATGCATTCAAACAATACTATTAATCACAAATTCATTGGGTGCACAATGTTACGTAATGATTGGTAATTAAAGCAACAAAAACAATCTGAAGAGACGTTTGGGAGCCTGTTCTCTAAAAAGAGACAGAATTCCCATCACTACTGGAAAGTGAATGAATCAATAAATGAATAACTTGTGTGTATATATAATCAAATAATTGAAGCAAAATTACACAAGGTTAGAAAGATATTAGAGACTGTGAGTTGAGTTTGACAAGAGCAAACACTCTGAAAGTATTACAGAAATAAAAGCCGATAAATATTTAACGTGTAAACAAATGCAAAGATGGGTAAAGGGAATCCATCGTGACATAACCGCTGCTAAATAAACAACGCGCACTACAATTCTGACCAAATGTACATAGTCGCTCTTTTAGTGTCAACATTGCACCAGCACACCACGCAATACGTTACACTTGTATGTTTACAAAAAAAATGCAATGGAATGAAACTTTTATTTAGTTTACCAAGTTTGCAACCTGAATAAACAGGCCTTATAGCATTCCTACTCGAAAGTACCCAAGGGCTAAAGGTTGCATTCTGCACAGAGCTGAACACTTGACAAAAATCGTTCAGAGTGCTACTGTAGAACCAAAAATGAGTAACTGTACCGTCAGTGTAGAGGAAGGTCGACGGACGTGAGTGAATACAAAGTTGCTCAGCTGTCACACGAGGGGTGGAGAAGCCCATACATATGACTCGTGGGCCTCCATGGGCGGGGTCTAGTATAGAAAGCACAGCGCTGTACAGTGTACTGTATTGCGTGTGTAGTACTGTACTGAATCATTACATACATAATGTGGGCTGATTGTGATCTCGGCACAATATCAACACTGAAATTAATAGTTTCAATGAATACCAGTGAACATTTATGTATTCTCACTAAAATATATTTTGTCACGAGACCGGACCAGATCGGAGGCAGGAAGGGAGAACTCATTCGCGTTAACGATCAGATACTTTTATTAAGGAAATAAAAGTCGTCCAACACTCAGAGACAAAACAAAACAAAAACAGGTTTACAGGCAAACAGGGACTCAGACTAGGAATACTCACAAAAGTGTGCGGTGCAGGACCACCAGGTTCCGCAGTAGTCTAGTCCCCCTGGCCATTAGACTGTTAAATGGTCAATCTAACATATAGTTAACCTAAATCTAAACGGCTGCTAATCTGACTTTTTGCACTACTGGCAGTTCTTTATAGCTTGCCACTCCTTGCACATTTGCTCTCTGCACTATTGTACTTACAGCGTTATTGTTACAGTGTTAATGTTACTGTTTACCTGACTTGTTAACCTGAATGCCCATTTTGCACATCTGGTTAGCTACTCCTCTTGCACTATCGGCACTATGGTAAAATACTATACGTAGCCATAATACAATACAACTTTTACTTATATCTGTACATTCGAGGAAACTGTGCGGGTCAGATGTATCGACATTTCGTTCTGTATACACGTGTACTAGAATGACAATAAAGTAGATCTGAATCTGAATCTGAAAAACAGGCTTTTACTCAGAACGATCTGCTACAGCCGGTGCCCAGGGGGCGGGGCCAGACGGTCGCCACGGCGACACACGCGAACACGCAGGAACGGGGAGAGGCAGGTTCCGTCGGAGTCGGACGGGTCGGACGGGTCGGACGGGTCGGACTTGGCGCTCGGCAGGGGGGGGGTCGGACTTGGCGCTCGGCAGGGGAGTCGGACTTGGCGCTCGGCAGGGGAGTCGGACTTGGCGCTTGGCAAGGGAGTCGGACAGGCGATCGGCAGGGGAGTCGGACAGACGATCGGCAGCAGAGTCGGACAGGCGATCATCAGGGGAGTCGGACAGGCGATCATCAGGGGAGTCGGACAGGCGATCATCAGGGGAGTCGGACTGGCGAGCGAGGGAGTCGGACTGGCGAGCGAGGGAGTCGGACTGGCAGGCGAGGGAGTCGGACTGGCAGGCGAGGGAGTCGGACTGGCAGGCGAGGGAGTCGGACTGGCAGGCGAGGGAGAAGGACTGGCAGGCAAGGAGAGTCGGACTGGCAGGCAAGGAGAGTCGGACTGGCAGGCAAGGGAGTCGGACAGGCAGCCAGGAGAGTCGGACAGGCAGGCAGGAGAGTCGGACAGGCAGGTAGGAGAGTCGGACAGGCAGGCAGGAGAGTCGGACAGGCAGGCGTCAAATCTTCCCGGGGACCCCATTCAAGGCACAGCAATGGCCACCACGGGCGGGGCCGTGGTTCGAATGGGCAGGGAAGGTGACCTCACTGGGCGCTTGCCAAACGGCGCCCTCCAGCTCTCCCCGAATTGTGTTGGGATCGTTCGCTGAGTTCACATCTTGGCTGGTTCATTCTGTCACGGGAGGCAGGAAGGGAGAACTCATTCGCGTTAACGATCAGATACTTTTATTAAGGAAATAAAAGTCGTCCAACACTAAGGGACAAAACAAAACAAAAACAGGCTTACAGGCAAACAGGAACTCAGACTAGGAATACTTATAAAACAGGCTTTTACTCAGAACGGGCAAACACAGGTTTTCCTCAAGTCAAACAGAACAGATTAATGCAGAACAGAAAACGCAATGAACCAGCAACCGGCAATCCCCAAAACCCGCCTTTAAGAAGCACACACGCAAATTAGACGATCTGCCACAGCCGGTGCCCAGGGGGCGGGGCCAGACGGTCACCACGGCGACCATGCTGTACATGACATATTTTGTTGTTTGTTTTCCAAGTTTTTCAAATGGGATAGAATTTAACAAATGTCACAACACTTGTAAACCCCCCAAAATCTAGAATGTTGAATGATAGCAGGGAATTGTTATCAATCATGAACAGCAAAAGCATTTTTTAAGGTACCGGTACGTGCAATGTTAGATGATACCTTTATCGGCTGTCATCTATCCATCCATCGATGATCTGCACCGCTTATTCTCAGTAGGGTCGCGGGGGTGCTGGAGCCCATCCCAGCTATCTTCGAGCAGTGGGGAGGGGACACCCTGAACTGGTTGCCAGCCCGTTCAGGGCACACAGAGACAGACAACTCACTCATACATTCCCACCTGGGGACAATTTGAACAATTGACCGGAGTGCCTGGAGGAAACCCACGCAAGCACGGGGGAGAACATGCAAACCCTGCACACGAAGCCTGGAAGCTGGATTCGATCCCATGACCTCGGAACGCTCTAACCACTCATCTGCCGTGCTGCCCAGCTATCTACTAGCCATATAGTAATTACGAACCTGAAACCAAAGGAAGATCTAAGTATTGGTATCGTTCCAAAAAATGTGGTATTGAAAATCCTATCGTTTATAATATTTGTTGTGGAAATGTAATTTTGAATCAAGGGAAAGGATGTCAAATAAGATGAAAGAGAATAAAATATTGTGGACTTCATAATTGTTGTGGAAAGTGGTTGTCATGATTACTGATTCGGGGCACCCGCGGCTGCCTCATTGGTGCCAACAGCTGCGGGACCCGATTGGCTGTTGGTCTCTTTTTAAACTCCCGTCTTCCGAAAGGAACCCGTCAAACAGCCTGCGAACCTATGCTCTCAGCTAGGCAAGCTTTTGTACTCTCCGACATTCTCCTGCCCTGTTTTCCTGCCTGATACCTGTTGCCGACCTTTTTCTGGACCAGTTTCTGCTTTTGCTCCTCCGTCCCGGCCATCGACCTGTTTTGCCGTTTCCTGCCTGATACCCGTTGCCGACCTCTTTTTTGGACCCGTTTCTGTTTTGCTCCCGTCCTGGCCATTTCTCTCTGTCAACGACTACCCTCGCTCGACACGGAAGTGCCACTTCCGCGTTCCTTCCTTCTGCTACCCGTGACCGACGATCATCGGATCGTGGATGCAAGCACTGCTCTCTTCCTCAATAAAAACTGACTAAAACGAACGCTATTAGGTCCTGTCTCCATTCCTGGCTTGTGACAGTGGTGGGCCGTGAATTTCACAGCTAGGCTTTCAGTAATGACCTTTAGCTGTGTGTCGTTCAATAACGAACTGGCTCAATGAACCGACTCTATGAAGAGAACAACAGGAGCCGGCTCCCCACCAATCAAGAGACTGTTCTCTTGAAGTTGCTATTTTTCTCTTGTGATTGGTCAATATGCATATTATTAAAGGGATTCTGTGTTGTCGATTTTAAATTTGTTAAGTACAAAAAAAATATTTAAATTGTTTTGTATTTTATCCCGATTATGTATATCTGTAAATATTTGATGTTTCCTGTGCTTTATAGAACACATGTAAAGTGTATTCTTGTATTTCATAGTTTATTTGTTGTTGCACATGAGTCCATATTTTTAATTCAATGGTAAATGGTCTGTATTCTTATAGCACTTTTCAAATCACTGAAGACCTCACAAACCGCTTTACAATTTGCTTCACACTTACCCATTCACACACACTTACACACTGATAGCGTTGACAGCCATGAAGGCGCCTTGCTTGACATTAGAATTGCTTAGTAAAGAAAAGTTAAACGCTTAGATGAATAAAAAGTTATTATAATTTAGTAGAATCATAGATTTTAGACTTTAGTGCATTACCGACCCATAGCTGCTATTTCCCAAGGCCTTCCAGAAGGCCATCACTTTGCCAACTCGAAATCTGACTGAACATTATCTAACACCTATGTTATGCTGTGGGAGGCCTTCACAAACAATTTTGAAGGCCTCCAGACAGATTTCTGAGCCTAAAAACAAGTCATGGTGGAAACATGATTGGTTAAATGCTTAAATATGAACTTTTTATTTCAAAACACCTACTTACTAAAAAATAATACCAAACAGTCAAACATTTATTTCATACCTGTCAACCCTGAGAGACTAAAAACCATACGGGTCAATTTAAGCAATCACATATATTTCCCAGGTGTCCCATTGTCTGTTATCCGTGTTTTCGTTCGATTGTTTGTGTATATTCTTGCTAGGACTGCAAAGCCCTTGCTCCACATTTTGTCATTTTAAAAACTTAATTGCACCTCGGACGGTGGGCAGGAGATACCTTGGACAGATTGCCAGCCAATCCAAATGCATAAATAGACAGACAAGACATTTATTCCTAGGGACAATTTAAGGTCCCTAAACCAACCGACTACACATGTTTTTGGAATGTTGGAGGAAACTGAGGTGCCTGGAGAAAACCAATTGAGGCATTGGCAGAACATGCAAACTCATCACAGGGGAGGCCAGTGGCTGGAATCGCACCCAGGACCTCCAAATTGTGAGGCGGATGTGCTAATCAGTTATCCACCATGCCACCCATATTGAAAAATTGTAACAACAATTTGTGTAAAAACGTACAGCTTTACAGGTATTTTTGCAAGCTGAAATTACCACATACAGTAACACCCATTGCTACTTTCCTGTTAGGCAGAGCTTTAGCGATATCCTGTGGCACTTAAGAGTTGTAGCATATTTGGAATTTCAATAATGTAGTTTTGTCTCGAAAATACCAAACTAAAAACGTAGTCAATGTACATTTTTTGTCAGCATCGATCTCTGACCTCGGGCGGCACGGCAGATGGGTGGTTAACAAGTCCAGCTACCGCGGCCTCCCCATGTGGAGTTTGCATGTTCTCCCCGTGCCAGCATGGGTTTCCTCCAGGCGCTCCAGTTTCCTCCCACATTACAAAAACATGACAAAATTCTCGCGGCCTGTCCCAATGACATTTGTATTCATAACAATAATATAATAATAATGATGATAATAATAATAATAAGAAGAACAATAATACATCTAAATCTCCTGTGTAATCTCTAGACCACTTGGGATGTAGATTAAACAGGAAAAAGCATTCGATTTGATCTCATCATCACACTATTTCAACTAACAGTACCAGAGACAAATTTTAAAGAATAGATAAAAAAATAAATAAATAAACATAAACAAGCACGTCTAGGAGACAAATTTTTAGTGTATCTTACATACTTTGAACATTTTAATCTGGTATTTTATTCATTGTTTACGTTGACAATACATTATTTTAATCATCATGACCCCGCGTATTCAACAACATTGTACTGTGAGTAAAAATAGTGTGATGATGAGACCAAATCTAAAGCCTTTTCCTATGTCATCTACATCCCTAGTAATCTAGTGAAGGAATCTCGATTGTAGCGCCCGCAGGCATCAGGGTGCTCTCAAAGAACAGTTTAGGTGCCCGCGGAACCTGTTCTGAAAATAGCTCACCAGTGCCTGGAGAAAATAAGGAAACAAGTAATATGTTGGATATTACTTAGAAATGGAGAGCTGCTGTTTTTAAGACAAAATGGGTATGGATTTTCTCGGGTGTGTTAGTCTGCAAGCTTTCAAGATTGCACAAGTCAATAAATATGAAGGGTTCACCATTGCCACAGGTTGGCATACACATTTTCTTCTATTTATTTTTTTATGTGTTATATGTCGAAATACCCATTTATGTGCCTATTCTTTCATCATTTGTGCGTATTTACGGTGATTTATGACTAGATAGTGACTTTACGAGTAACGCACTACTTTTGGGTGTCAGTTAACAGGGTTGGTAATGAAATTACTTTTTAAATCAAGTAACTATTGCAGGGGTAGGGAACCTATGGCTCGGGAGCCATATATGCCTCTTTTCATGAGTACGTATGGCTCCGAAATAAAATGTAACTATTGCACATCTCTCTGTGACGTTCCAAAGTCAAGTGATTTCATCCCGATTTTGGTCCATATAAAGCCAAAGCAACTTAATGCAGAAGTTTGATGAGAAACCATTTAAACTGATAAATAAAAACTCTGGCAAACGACTTTGATTGGGTGAGCAGTACAGGTGGGCGGATTCCTGCACTCAGAGCAAGGCACTTCCTTCTCTCTCACCAGCTCAGTAGCCTAGATGGTAAGGCGCCCGCTTTGAGACTGGGAGGTCGGTGGTTCGCGCCCCGGCCGAGTCATTCCTAAGACTTAAGAAGTGGTCGGCGGCGCCCTCTGTTGGCTGTGGCTGCATCGGCTCGCTACAACGGGTCAGGTGCAATCGACATTTCGTTCTGTGTACATTGTTACACAGAATGACAATACAAGGAAATTATTATTATTATTATTATCACTCTCTCTTTATCTCTCTCTCTCTCTCTCTCTCTCTCAGTGCAATCTACAGCGAAAGTGAATATGACGATATGCTTATCGTTTGCAGTAATTTGTGACATTTTTACAAAAGAACTTTGCATGCACATTGTTTTGAAACCGTTATTAAGGACAAATTTCATGGAAAAAAATTGCCTCGACACTCTTAACTGAAGGTGGAAGGCAAATTGTAAATGGAATATTTACATTGATTTGGGACACAGAATTTGGCATTATTATCATTTCATACATTTGATTAAATCTTCAAATGACACACAGTGAAATAAAATGTGCTGAAGAATTAGCTTTAGAGCGTGTTTGGCATTTTTTTTCAATTTTGTCTGAAAATATATGATGTGGCTCTCTCAATTTCTTTTTAAAACATTTTTGCTTGTATGGCTCTTTGGGTCAAAAAGGTTCCTGACCACTGAACTAGTGTGACCAATTACTGATTTTCAGTAACGTGACCATTGATCCAGAGAATTTCTGCTGACTCTCTCCCGCCCTCTGTCGCTGCTTCCATCCGTTCATTCAGCGGGCACCAGGAGGCGGATGGTTAGCCGGCCAGACAGCTAGCTAGCTGGCTAGCGCAATCAGGAAGGCAGGCAGCTCACCAGGCCACAACGGCCGCCGGTGCATCTTCCGCCTTCAGCCATGGCGTTAGTTACCCTACAACGGTCGCCGACCCCTAGCGCCGCGTCCACCGCCAGCACTGCGACCACCACAGCGGGCGAGGTGTGTTATCTCAGAGGGGGGGTTAACTGGATGTCTAAAAATGAATTCTGACTGGAGTGTATTGGGTGATGCTAATGATGGGAGATGCTGCCGGAAGGAGGCCTTTTTTTGAATGAAGCGAAAATTAGCGACCATTTGTTGTTTATATTTAGCACAAATAAGTCGTAAGAAAACAGAGCAGTTCCATTAACTTTGCATGCGAGGTTAAATATATCAATATAACGAAGATAAGCTCGCACTTGACTCAAGCTAATGTTAGCCAGATGGTGACGTGACTCGTTAGCGATGAAAACTAGGTTTTAATTTGTCTGGCTTGTACACCATTATTGTCACGGACTGCGATCACGCATTTCCCTTCCATAATATCTTCTATTCACAGTCTGACAATTTAGAACTAACGGAATGATGGTGGTATAATCGATGGCTTGGCTAGCCATCTTCCCGTTCGGATTCTAGAAACTGCTCGTTACAGGGATTTTAGGGGATGAGCAGGGACTTGTTTTAAACCTTCTGCTTGTGTCATTTTGGGAGAACGCTTGTTTGGTTGTCTTGCCATTTGTTTGACTCAAAATAAAAGCGACTTGTCATTACCTTTTTAAACGCTTAACTTGTCCTGGCTGTCGGCTGGGGGCGCCAACAACCAAGTTAACAACCATCGATAGTAAAATGGTCAACTGCTATACCAAGTTTTATTTCTCAGTGATGCTTTACCTTTTATAAAGGTGACATTTACTTAAACTACTGAAAACATGACAATCCAACCGCACCCAATAGTATTCTTAGTTCGGATAAACTTGTCTAAAATTATTCACATGACAAAGTAGCTACATCCATGCACCAATCTGTACTTTTTTGATATTTAGTTTTACTTATTGAAAAGAATCCATTTTGTTTGGTACAGCTTGCAGATTCCCAGTAACATGGAACATTAAAAGCTGCTGCAGCTATGATGTCACCCTCGAGATGAGAGGTGGGTGCAGTGGTGGAGTACTACTGCAGGGAAAGAGCATCATCAAAAAATGTTACATACTGAAATGAAGAGTAGCTTTTTTTTCTTCACTATTGAATACTTTAGAGCGGGAAATGCAATTTGTTCCCCTTGGTTAACATTTTATCAGAAATGGACTTTCATATACCTCTTAGCTATGCCATTCCTGCACCTGTCACTGTTGTGAATAATCCAACCATCCATTATCTGCACCGCTTATCCTCATTAGGGTTGCGGGGACGCTGGAGCCCATCCCAGCTATCTTCGAGCAGTGGGCAGGGGACACCCTGATCTGGTTGCCAGCCAGTCACAGGCCACACAGAGACGGAAAACTCACTCGCTCATTCACACCTAGTGATAATTTGACCGGCCAATTAACCTGACATGCATGTTTTTGGAATGTGGGAAGAAACCGGAGTGCCCGGAAGAAACCCACACAAGCACAGGGTGAACATGCAAACTCCATACAGGAAGGTTCGAGTTTAGAACTGTGCCACACATGCGCTAACGACTGTGCTGCAGTGCTGCCCCTGTTGTGAATAATGTAAATTTATATTTATAATTGGATAATCATATTTAATCATTTTAGAACACATGTTTTAGATGTCAGGCTCTCAGAAACTAATATTCCCTGATGCTGTCTTTCATGGGAGTAAATTGCGTTTTTACTAAAAACATTTGCAAACATCCATCCATCATCTGCACCGCTTATCCTTAGTAGGGTCGTTGGTATGCTGGAGCCCACACAGCTGTCTTTGGGCAGTGAGCAGCGGACACCCTGAACTGGTTACCAGCCAATCACAGGCACGCACAGACAAACCACTCACTTGCTCATTCAAACACCTAGGGACAATTATGACCGGCCAATTAACATGATATGCATGCTCAAGCTTAGTGTGGTTGAATTGAGAGCATTTGTGTTCAACACTTTTCAGCTTTGCCCATTGATTCCCAGTTGGATTTAGGTCTGGAATTTGACTAGGCCATTCTAACACTTCGATACATTTTATTTGTGAACCATTCCATTGTACATTTGGCTTTATGTTTTGGAAAATTGTCCTGTTGGATGATAAATCTCTTATCTAAGGTATTCCAGGTTTTTCTGCAGATCTGTCCTGTATTTGGCTCCATTCATTTTCCCTGAGTTTTACCCATCATTCCTATCCCTGCTGAAGAAATGCAAGCCCAAACCATGAGGCTACCACCTCGTGGGGATGATGTGTTCATGGTGATGATCTGTGTTGTTTAATTGTTTAATGTCAAATATATTTTCTAATATAGTGGCCAAGGAGTTCAATTTTGGTTTTATCTGACCAGAGCACCTTCCACATGTTAGCCGTGTCTCCCAGATGGCCCAATGATATTGCACTCACCCCACTTTTGAGTTTTTTATTTGTTGAAGTATAAGCTATGTAATACATTTCATTCTACTTCATGCTTGTTTCCCTAATTTTGATGAGGTTTAACCACTATGTTAACATTTTTGTTTTTATTTTGCAAGCCTATAATGTGGTGGAAGATTAAAACATTGAAGGGGTACTGTATTTGGTTTCAAATGTTGTACCTATTAGATACCAAATCAGAATCAATTTCAAACACAGTAATGTCACCTCCTAATTAACAAATTAGGAATTAAATACTGTTTTAAAAAAATATAACATTGTTGATTCATCAACAAAATAATGTTTGGATTAATTACTTGTTAAAATTAACAACAATTAAAGGTCTTAATAATACTTTTACTACTATACATTTTTAATTAATATTTTTATCTGCTTGATAATTTTAACAAATGGTTACAATGCATAAAGAATCGTCAGGCAATTTAGTGCGTCCCCACCGTAGTATTGATTCATTGTAAATGATAAAATTCGCATTAACAAAGTAATAAAAAAGGAAAATGTGTTTAATAAGAAGGATGTATTTTGTAAAAACAAAAGTACTACCATGTAACTGTGTGATTATTCTTTTCCAGTAGATTGCACAAGTGATATCAAAATATTTGTCTTGTTTCAGGATTTTGGGAGCGAAGATGAGCGGCGGATGAATCAAAGGTAAGATGCATCCTTCCAACATGGTTTAACATTTTAATCGGCATGGTATGCTAAAAACACATTGCAGATGAATCAGTTGGTGTTATTCCCAGATGATCACCAGAGGTGTTTGATGTTCAAGTCCTGTAGCGATGCGTAAACAGCCATTATACCAGGATTGATCTTTGGCTTATCGCACAAATTTCATGAGGTCACGATTTTCTGCATTTATGAAACTTATGGAAGAAATCTGTCGTGAATCTAGCTCAGCAAGGACTTGTTGGCACATCAGATTCAGATTCAGATCTACTTTGTCATTCTAGTACACGTGTATACAGAACGAAATGTCGATGCATCTGACCCCCACAGTTTCCTTGAATGTACAGATATAAATAATGTTGTATTGTATTTTGGCTACGTATAGTATTTTACCATAGTGCCGATAGTGCAAGAAGAGTAGCTAACCAGATGTGCAAAATGGGCAGTCAGGTTAACAAGTCAGGTACACAGTAACATTAATACTTCAAATCTGTGCACTGGGCTTTCAGTGTGGGGTTTTTCCCCGTCTCTATACAGGTTTCCCCAAGGTACTCAGGTCTTGTACATTCCCAAAACATACATGTTTGTCTTGTTGAATAAGTTTAACAATCAAAAAACTCTATTGTTGGTGGCGCTAGGTCTCATGTAGTTTATTGAAGTCAGTTGGCATTTTGGTGTCTGTTTCTGATGTGTTGCAGCTAAATGCTACAAGCAATTTTATTATTTGTTCACAAAATGTGTCCTTTCAAATTTTGATGATTTGTCTCAGTGGCTTTATGAAAACATTTTAACCATATATCGGATATAAAATGAGTTTACTTTGTACAGAACTTGAAATATTTGCACGTATGTTTGATTTTCAATAAAACAAACCATTGCACTTTGAAATCAGCATTTTCTTTATCATGTATTAGTGTCTTATCACGAATAATGCATTGAATAATTATCTTGGACAATAAATATGTTTTACAACATCTCTATGTTGACCCAATTACGGTTCACCAAGTGATCCAACTATGCACGAGGCGAGTCATGTCTAGTTTCAAGATTGCACACATTTCTGACATACCATTGCAGTTACACATGCGAGTAAATGTATATTTATTAGATAATACTGTATTATAGTAACTTTTTTTTTTTTTTTCAAAGTAGTGCCAGTTCCGTAATGCAATCCATTAGGTAGGCAAATATTTAAGGTAAATGTTCATTTTATTATTGTTATTGTAATAAAAAATATGATAAATATGGAGGGTTAGCTACTCCTCATACAACTTTTACTTATATCTGTACATTCAAGGAAACTGTGCGGGTCAGATGTATCGACATTTCGTTCTGTATACACGTGTACTAGAATGACAATAAAGTAGATCTGAATCTGAATTATGCAACATCGTACTATTAAAATTGTGAAAATATGTCATTGACATGTCACAATGTTAAAAGCATTACATTTGTTTAAAAATATCAAATTTGAGGAGTTAAGCTCCATCTATATCAGTGGTTCTTGAATATATTCCCGTGGCTAACGATAACAACAACAACAACAATAATAATAATAACAGTAAGCCTATATCCCCTGTGTAATCACTAGACCACTATAGATCTAGATAACATAAAAAACTGCATTAGATTTGGTTTTATCATCACATCACTTTTACTCACTGTACCACATTGTAAACATTTCTTTTGGCTGTTTTTTTCCCATAATGCTTCATTACAATGTTGTCCAACATGGCATAGCGAGTAAAAAAAAACAATGACAAGATTAAATCTGAAGTCTTCCTATGTCATCTTGCATCCCCGTGGTTTACTGGTTAAGGTTTGGCCTTCAGCCGGAACCCGGGATTTATTTCTGTTGTATCCAATGATGAGAAAATGTGTTCATCGATATTTATGACTCATCAATCATTGCTCAAATATGATAATATACTACTGTCACAACCCTATATAATTCGCACACAAATATATATTTGAAAGTTTTTCCATTATATATTTAAAGACCAATTTTCTCCTACTCCAGTTGAACACAGCATTGTGGACTACATAAACCTTGTAATATTTATTATTATTAAGCTATTGACAATGATGTGACGTGACAAAAAAAACATCATGTTATTATCAATCTTTATCACGATTGGTTTTACAGTATTGGTAATGTACCTAATACAGACCTGGGCACTCCGGTCCTCGAGGTGCCACATGATCTGCATGATTTTGCAGGTTTCTCTTCTTCAGCTAAGGTGGCACAAATTATGAGCTTGTTAGCAATCTGCCTGGAGCTTGGAATCACCTGTGTTTGAGCAGAGAAACCTAAACCAGCCAGGACATTTAGCCTGTAGCGTCCCTGGCTGAATGATGGTCTAGCTTTTTCACTGATGCTTCAGTGTTTTATTTAAACAATCGTTCCCGTCACATTCCCTATGGGGCAACGTAAAAGTTTGTGCCCATATCAGCTATGTTCTAATCTCATGAGACACGTTTGTCCTAAGCAGAGTCACTTTCTACTTTGTAAATCCCGAAATGGCGTCGCACCTTCATAAAAGCTTACCTTGAGATGACATCCTTACCGACTGAGAGTATACAACTGTAACAAAGTAAAATCTATAGATCTACAGATACAAACACAGAATTACAGTTGAATAAATTGTCTTTATTTTTATTAAACAAAAGTACAACAAAATTGGAGGGCTTCTTCTTTCAGTACAAGAAAGAGAGTGGCTGGTTAGCTGCACGCTAGCATCGGGGCTCAATTACAACTGTCCCAAGTATTGCAGTTTCCCACAAGTTGTAGCTCTTGGTCATCCTTTTCATGGGTACTTAATCTGCCTTTGGTGAGATATAGGCTCTGCAGGGTTGGTTTACGAGAGTTGTTAGCCTAGCTCTAGCAGTAGGATGGACCTTTAGCCTCGCTATTAGCTTCTCTAACGACACCACCGCTTATCGAACCTGAAAATAAACCATGGAGCATTCGCTAGGAATTACCTTTTCTTTGCTCTCTTCTGACTTGGATGGGCTCAGAGTCCCATTGAATTGATCAATTTATTTTCAATGTAATGAGCCGCTAGAAACTATTTGGCGCCATGCTCTGCTGTTTTGGTGGCCATTCGTGCGCCCGCCCCGCTGTTTGACTGTCGGCATACACTAGCATATCACAGTCGCACATAGAGTCAAGCCCACCCAACACACAATGCCCTCCCTAACCTGTCCCTGTAATAGCATTTGCTGTGTGATGTCTCAGGACTCAATGCACAATAAGTTGATTTGAATGAAAATAAAGACAATTCAATTGTATTAAAAATCCGTGAAGCAGTGATAACCGAAGCGCTAAGTAGCAAGGGGTCTCTGTATATATATCAGGATACAAAAAAGTTTGGGGGCATGGTAGATGGCAAGACAAGAGCCAAACAACCTTTAAACACCTTTACCCTTTTTTTTTTTACTCTGCTGCCAATTAAAGGAAGACAAAAATACCCTTTTTGTTTCAAATCAAAAATACTCAAGTAAAATCGAGATTTGTTTCCAAGGAAAAAAAAAGCTTTTGTCACTGTGAGCCAACAGGGATAAATTCAGCAAGCACGGTGGCGGCTGGAGATTGCAGCACGTCCATTCAGTCTCACAGGCACGTGCAGTCGCTCAAAGGAGGGAGGGAGCAAGCAACACAAGAAGCGGAATCTTAAACAGCTCCGAGCCGAGTGGATGAGTCGAGGCGGTTAGTGAGTCTGTTGCTCAGTAGAACGCTCAGAGTCAAGACTTGAAACCGGCTGCATTATGGCTCTTTTTGTCTGAAGACCGCCAAAGAGGAAGTGGTTTTCGGATTCAACAGGATGCATCTGTTTGTTGAAGCCATTCAGAAGGCCTTGATGAAGCTACCTTGTTTTGTGGAGAATTCCATGTTGAACCATAGTGAGGTGCGGCACATGTGAGTGAAGTTGAAGCTCTTTTAGACATTTTGATTATGTACCCTTGAATTTAATCTCTTGTGATCTACAGCTGAAAACTGAATAATTATTCATTGAATTAACATGAGGATTACTCCACCTAAAAACTAATGTACTACAGAAACCGCTTGTTTTCCTTTAGTTTGTCATGTAATATTAGTTTTCAAAAGTAAGGCTACCCATGGCTTTAAATCCGCTAACAGGATAAGTGCAAATTGAGGTATAAACATGGAATTGGTTGGTACAAGAAAAACAAGTTAGATGACTGATATGTAGGGAAGAAAAATGATGTAGTTTGGAAAGCGTAAGTAGGGAAGTACAGTAGTGGAATTGTGATGTTTTATGTATTTCAGTTTTTGGAATGTTTTCTGTGATTTGCTTAACTCCGTTTTTTCAAACAGTGTTTACAAATCAACTGAAGTTATCCTGATCCAAGTCCTGTGACCTTTGTGATGAATTTGCTGTTGAAATGAGCAGCCGGAATTTGTTCAGCATACCAAGCAGCAAGCATCTGCTCTGGCCGTTGTTGCTTAAGCCTCATATTTATCCATCCATTATGTGTTGAGCACCCCCGCCCCTTGTTAATTTCACACATCCGACAAACTAAAACAAAATCCATCACAGTGGGAGAAAAGCTCTCAAAACTGTCTACCCACATGCTTTGTGTCTGTGGAACTTTTTTTCCTCCCTTTGGTGGTGAGGGCGGTGGGAATGAATGTATTGTGAGGCTCACAAAAGGAAATCCATTGTTCTTGTAAAATACTCTGTTTGGTGCTGGCCTGCTCTTCTGAATGTTTAGACACTGCGCCTAGTGTACAGAATCCTATCCGTGCAGAATGTTTCTTTGTTTTGTTTTTGAGGCAACTTGAAGCATCGTGAAACGATCCTAAATAATACTTTTGTGTTTGTGTAAATTACACATTTTGATATATCAGCCAAGATTATTGGACACTAATTTAAGTAATAGACCACTCGGTGAGTTGGCATTTTTAATTTCTGTCTTGGAATATTGTTGTCACGAGGATTACCAGAACAGAGCAGGAGACCCCAGAGCGTTCGTACAATACTTTTATTTGGGGAAGCACAAGGGTTAGCGGGAAACTTCGGATGACGTAGCCAATCGTAGCGTGGGACGGAAGCAGGTTGAGTTTACCGGGACTGAAGAGATGATCGTAGCTTGGGACGGAAGCAGGTCGGATCGGAGGCAGGCAGAGAGAATCAGGTAAACAAGGCACAGGTAATCGGGAGCGTCATACGGGGTACAGATGTACAGAATTACAGGATTAATCCTCCGACAAGGAGTTCTCCGCGTAACGCGTTTAAAAGGGGAGCATTGACCAATCAGGAAGCACATTCCAGCGCGCCACATGATTACCCCAGGTGACTCCACTTGGGTAATCATGACAGAACCCCCCCCTCAAGGAACGGCTCCAGAAGTTCCCCAGGAAAAAAAAATAAAAATAAATTTAACCCAAGACACGTCAATGGGAAACACAGGCAGATCAGGACAGGCAGAATCAGACAGGACAGGCAGAATCAGAAGAGTCCAGACTCAGGGGGGGTCAGATTCAGAAGAGTCGGACTCCGGGGAGCGGAAAGGGAACAGACAAGACAGGAGAGGAAAGACGGGACAAAATCACTACAGGCAGACTCAAGGCAGGCATGGGAGTCGAGCAGGCAGGCATGGGAGTCGAGCAGGCAGGCATGGGAGTCGAGCAGGCAGGCATGGGAGTCGAGCAGGCAGGCATGGGAGTCGAGCAGGCAGGCATGGGAGTCGAGCAGGCAGGCATGGGAGTCGAGCAGGCAGGCATGGGAGTCGAGCAGGCAGGCATGGGAGTCGAGCAGGCAGGCATGGGAGTCGAGCAGGCAGGCATGGGAGTCGAACAGGCAGGCATGGGAGTCGAACAGGCAGGCATGGGAGTCGAACAGGCAGGCTTGGGAGTCGAACAGGCAGGCTTGGGAGTCGAACAGGCAGGCTTGGGAGTCGAACTGGCAGGCTTGGGAGTCGAACAGGCAGGCTTGGGAGTCGAACAGGCAGGCATGGGAGTCGAACAGGCAGGCATGGGAGTCGAACAGGCAGGCATGGGAGTCGAACAGGCAGGCATGGGAGTCATTGCGCAGTCATACGGCCGGAGGTGCCTCAGCCAATTTCGCCATGTCGGAAAGGACTTGCCGAACTGCGCATTCTGAAGGGGAATTGCGCTGCTGATTCAGGCTTTGATAGTGGTCAGGGGGCAAATGTACGAACGCGGGGTCCATTCTGGTCGGAGGATTCTGTCACGAGGATTACCAGAACAGAGCAGGAGACCCCAGAGCGTTCGTACAATACTTTTATTTGGGGAAGCACAAGGGTTAGCGGGAAACTTCGGACGACGTAGCCAATCGTAGCGTGGGACGGAAGCAGGTTGAGTTTACCGGGACTGAAGAGATGATCGTAGCTTGGGACGGAAGCAGGTCGGATCGGAGGCAGGCAGAGAGAATCAGGTAAACAAGGCACAGGTAATCGGGAGCGTCATACGGGGTACAGATGTACAGAATTACAGGATTAATCCTCCGACAAGGAGTTCTCCGCGTAACGCGTTTAAAAGGGGAGCATTGACCAATCAGGAAGCACATTCCAGCGCGCCACATGATTACCCCAGGTGACTCCACTTGGGTAATCATGACAATTGTGACAAGATGTTTTTTTTTCCAATTGAAGATAATGGAGGTATTCTTATTTACTTTTATCTTCTCCCCCTCCAAAATAAGGATCTAAAGAACAGTGTTTCTATGTTAAGTGTAAGGGACGATTTCAGTGCACTAAATATGAATATTTCCCATCTTTGGTCTGATTTGCAATGACCCCTGTGGATATACAGTAATCCCTCGGTTATTGTGGTTAATGGGGACCAAAACCACCCGCGAAAAATGAAAATCCGCAAAGTAGCGACGCCCCTTCAAAAATGCTTAAATTTTTTTTTGTAATTAAATTTTTTTTATTTTTATTTTATTATTATTATTATTTTTTAGACCCGCGAAGCTCTGGAACCGCGAAGTAGCGAGGTCCCACTGTATTTTCGCTTGACATTGAAGTCAAATGAAGTGAAATAACTGGATACAGTATGTCATTATTCTGGAGTCCTGCAGAGCATTGAAAAGTTTATGAGGCATTGAATTCATTATTCCACAAATGAGGCATTAATAGGCATTAAAATGTTTTCAAATCTGAACTTCGAAAGTCGTCGTGAAATAAATTCTGAGCACATGAATAAGATTTATATTTGTTTGAACTAAAAAGATCTGGTTACATGCATCAATTGACTTTTTTTAATAATTCACCGGTTGTTTTTGGTGGAATCATGGCGTGACCACAATAAAGGATTTAGCAAAACGGTGATGTGGTTTCAGTAGGACGCATGTCATCGGTCCACTAACAATACACCTTGCAACTTGGGACAGATACAGTGCACCCGGAAAGTATTCACAGCGCTTCACTTTTTCCACATTTTGTTATGTTACAGCCTCATTCCAAATTGTATTAATTTAATCTCTTATCTCAAAATTCTACACAAAATACTCCATTATGACAATGTGAAAAAGTTTTTTTTTTTACTTTTTTTGAATTTATTAAAAATAGAAAACTAAGAAATCACATTTACATAAGTATTCACAGCCTTTGCTTAATACTTTGTTGATCCACCTTTGGCAGCAAATACAGCCTCAAGTCTTTTTGAATATGATCCCACAAGTTTAGCACACCTATCTTTAGGCAGTTTTGCCCATTCTTCTTTGCAATAAGTCTCAAGCTCAATCAGGTTGGATGGGAGACGTTTGTGCACAGCCATTTTCAGATCTCTCCAGAGATGTTCGATCGGATTCAAGTCTGGACTCCGGCTGGGCCACTCCAGGACATTCACGGAGTGGTTCTGAAGCCAATCTTTTGAGATCTTTGCTGTGTGCTTTGGTCGTTGTCCTGCTGAAAAATGAACCTTCGCCCCAGCCTGAGGTCAAGAGCGCTCTGGAGCAGGTTTTCATCCAGGATATCTCTATATATTGCTGCATTCATTTTTCCTTCTATCCTGACTAGTCTGCCAGTTCCTGCTGCTGAAAAACATCCCCACAGCATGATGCTGCCACCACCATGCTTCACTGTAGGGATGGTATTGGCCTGGTGATGAGCGGTGCCTGGTTTCCTCCAAACATGGCGCCTGGCATTCACACCAAAGAGTTCAATCTTTGTCTCATCAGACCAGAGAATTTTGTTTCTCATGGTCTGAGAGTCATTCAGGTGCTTTTTGGCAAATTCCAGACGGGCTTCCATGTTCCTTTTGCTAAGTAGTGGCTTTCGTCTGGCCACTCTACCATACAGGCCTGATTGGTGGATTGCTGCAGAGATGGTTGTCCTTCTGGAAGGCTCTCCTCTTTCTACAGAGGAACGCTGGAGCTCTGACAGAGTGGCCATCGAGTTCTTGGTCACCTCCCTGACTAAGGCCCTTCTTCCCCGATCGCTTAGTTTAGAAGGTCAGACAGCTCTAGGAAGAGTCCTGGTGGTTCCAAATGTCTTCCATTTACGAACAATGGAGGCCACTGTGCTCATTGGGACCTTCAAAGCAGCAGAATTTTTTCTGTATCCTTCCCCAGATTTGTGCCTCAAGACAATCCTGTCTCGCAGGTCTACAGACAGTTCTTTTGACTTCATGCTTGGTGTTTGTGCTCTGACATGCACACTCAACTGTGGGACCTTATATAGACAGGTGTGTGCCTTTCCAAATCATGTCCAATTAACTGAATTTACTGCAGGTGGACTCCAATTAAGCTGTAGAAAGATCTCACGGATGATCAGTAGAAAAAAGATGCACCTGAGCTCAATTTTGAGCTTCATGGCAAAGGCTGTGAATACTTATGTAAATGTGATTTCTTAGTTTTCTATTTTTAATAAATTAAAAAAAAGGAGTATTTTGTGTAGAATTTTGAGATAAGAGATTAAATTAATAGTCAAGTCAAGTCATTTTTATTTGTATAGCCCTTAATCACAATAAGTCTCTAAGGGCTTCAATACAATTTGGAATGAGGCTGTAACATAACAAAATGTGGAAAAAGTGAAGCGCTGTGAATACTTTACGGATGCACTGTATATTTACTTTGGAGCATGGCAAATAGTACGTTTAATGTTTTCGCCATGGCTAAAAACTCTGCCCGGTAATGTGTACAAGGCACGATTAGTTTTGTGCTAGAAATATTTGTGTGGGGGGGGGGGGGGGGGGGGTTTGTCTTGTTTTTTTCAATTGCTTTTTTTTTTTATTTTTTTTTTTTTTTTTAATCGACTTGGTCTTGAATTTGATTTTGAAGGGCATTAAAAAAAAGTCTTGAATTTAACTTGCCTTAAGTTGTAGGAACCCTTTTATTCTCATCTCATTAGCTGCACCGCTTATCCTCAGTAGGGTCGCAGGGATGCTGGAGCCCATCCCAGCAATCATCGGGCAGTGGACAGGGGACACCCTGAACTGGTTGCCAGCCAATCGCAGAACCCTGTTATTGTTTTTTTTTATTCTATTATTTCTTTTTCCCAATTACACTTCAGCATGGATTAATCTGAACGTGTCCTCCTGCAGGCCTACTCAAATTCTCAATGGCTTTTTTATTACAAGCAGTTATAACGTCAAGTTTGCTTAATGACCGTCTTTTTTTTCCTGAATTAATGGCAACTCTTTTTTTGAAAGTGTTCATGTCAGGGATTTCTTTTCCCCTTTGGACTTTTCAACTGACCTGAGATACAGTGTTCCTGTTGTCGAAAGGATGTCATAGCTTGCGTGCAAAGAAAGCAGGCGTTAGCCTTCCGCCAAGTATAAGGCTGAATGTGCTAATTTACGAAGAAGTGGAATGACTAAAGTCTGCCTGAAGGAATACCTTGTTGGATTTTTTTTTTAAATTCATTGATGTCATCTTTTTGACATCTCTTAAGCCAAACCTGAAAGACTGTTGTTTGTTTATTGGCAGGCGTGAAGAGTTAATTACTCCCAGTTGCTTGTATAATGAAACATGGAACTGTAATGTCAATCAGTTTTACTGCATAGGGCCAAACCAGATTTTTGAATTTTTCAAAAATGTTCATTTTGCTGGGGTACTAAAAGATCTGGATTTTTTTCCAATTGCATTTGCAGCTTTTAAATCTGCTTCCATTTGGAATAAATTGCTTAATCAAAGTATACTGATATGACGGACCTATTGTTAAGGTTTCCAAAGCCTCATTAAAGTAGAAACCAACCTAAAGGTTGTATTTACAGGGTTTTATGTGGGTGCTTGAAATCCTTGAAAATGCTTGATTTTGATGTTGTGATTTTAAAAGTGCTTAGATTTGGATGAAGGGCTTGTAAATGCTTGAAAATCTTGCCATGTTTCTTTTCAGTGTGACTCGATAGACAACTAACTGAATGAAGTAAAATAAAACAAGTCTGCTTAAAATGACGCCGACTCTCCAGTGGCTTCGCTTTGCCGTTGCAATTCTTCCCTCGCGTTCAACATCACCTAGCATCAGTTTGTTTGAGATTGTCCTATGAAGCGTCAGGTCACCTACAGGTCACGCCCAAAAGGATAGGTGCATGCTTGACCTTAACATGAAATATGTATTAGTGCGAACCTTACACATCAATTATGGACATTTATTATGGGTCATCCCAAAAAATTGAGGTAGCGTTTCTCAGCTGTGAATTGTAATGGGAAGAACTTCCTGCTACTAAAAACATAAGCTACATATTACTGTCATTTTACCCAACACACACGTGTGTGTGTGTGTGTGTGTGTGTGTATATATAGATATAGAGATAGATAGATAATATTTGTGTTAGGGAAAAACAAAAACCATGACTTTACTGTGACAGTACTGGAGAAAATTGGCTTTCAAAATACTGTAAGTGCTTGAATTTGGCCAGAAAACTACTCGTGTACTCCTAGAAAAATGAACTCATTCACATCCATTTTTTAAAAGTCAGCGGGGAAATGTCTAGCACAGAAAAGTAACCCTTTTGCCGCAAATAGGACTTTCGTTTGCGGATTGTGTCCACAGCTGTCAAATCTCAACCAATTAGCGCAGCAGTCATTATTAATTGAATTGGCATTAACATACACAGGAGTCCGACAAAAATCCTTATCCAAAAATGGTTGGAATCTTTCGAAAAAGTGATTTTGTCCGATTAAATATTTTAGTGTGGCAGCAGATGACTAATTATTGGGTATATTGTTCCTATCAGGTAGAAAACGGTGACGTCATATTGGGCTGTGTTCAGTCCGATAATTGTAGAGCCAAAGAATTATCATGTACTCTTCCTTGTTGGCATGTATAATTATTTTTTATGTTGTACTCTGAAATTTTTTCATACCAGTACGTCTTAACACAAGTATTCCATTGTACAAGTTTTGTTTGCAACAAAAAACTTGCTTGCTATACCTAAGAAAATTCAGTTTACGAGGAGTCACAGATGTTGCCACTAAAGACAGCTCAAACTGCCCACCGCTCGTGACTGCCAGCATCAGCTGTCCTGTATGCACATGCAAACTACTCCAGGCAAAACAATGAATGAATAAACGTGGGGCTCTAATAACATGTCTGTGTACATTCTTTTAAAGTTACAGTAACTTTAATTACAAGTGTCCAGTAATTGCTGCATATCAAGTCTCAATTTTATACCGGTCAACCCTCGCCAATTGCTCCCCTTATTAATGATTGCAAATACTTCTCAATAAACCTTACAAACACAATGCAGCACCTAATTACCCACAGCGAGACAGTTTTTGTTGAATACCGTGACATTTTTGAGAAATCGCCAATGATGTCATCTGCTACCAGTGACCGAGAGCATCTGGATTCAAGCTGAAATGGGCAAGATTAGAGCTCTTTTAAATTTGCATTTTCCTAGGTAAAAATTGCTATTCGGCATACAAAATTTGATTAGATAAATAAAGCGTAGAAAATACGGGAAAGATGTATAAGTTGACAGGTAGTAGTGGCTTGTATTTCAGAATTTACATTAAGTATTTTAACCGAGTTCCTCCGTCCTGATTACTTTCAGCACTCATGAGCTACGGTATAATAAAAAAGCCCTTTTGTAGTTGACAAATACAACAAACCAACACTGAAACGACAGATCTGAAAGGGGAGAGTCTGTTGTATCATCCAAGTTAAGATGGGAGAAATAAATGAACACTGCACTGTTTGATCTGTAGCATATCCTCATCAAATGTCTTATTTGTGTCTTCCAGCCTGAGTGAGAGCTTCTTTATGGTGAAAGGTGCTGCGCTCTTTCTTCAGCAAGGGAGCTCTCAGCAGGGACAAAAGGTGCATCCTCATCACAAACATGCAGGTGAGGGCCACACAAACATTCAACATTGGTTTGTTTCCTGATACAATCCAGTTTTTCAGACTTGGCAAGCTGTTTAGTGCTGCATGATTAAATCCTAATTATACATACCTGCACGAGCTGTTTAGTGCCTGAAGACAAGGCCAGTCTATGGTTTAGCCAGATATTACCGATATCATGTGCATAATAGGGACTCAAATAGATGCCATGTTCAAGATTTAAGTGAGACGGAGTTTAATGTAAGTAGTCCAAGTTTACGCCTTATCATGGGCATTAAATACTCTGGTTATTTGTTACATCTCAGTGCTGACACTATCGTGTACCGGTAGTCGCTATGACTTGTGATGAAGTCATGTACTGTGTGTCAGCCTTTTTTTAGTTAGATTTCAGAAGGAAATGGTTTGTTTCAGAACACACTAGTGCAAGCCATTTAACTTGTTTTTATATCGCCAAGTGTACCAGTTTCTTTTTTTACTTTCTTTTTTGGGGGTAATTTACTAAATTATTTCTTTGGTCAACCTGGTGCAAAAATACAATCTATATTTTCATTTTAGTCATTTAGATCGTTTAATCTTTTCAAGACCAAAAAAGGGACACCAAATACTTACATCTTGGATATTGCTGTTTTTTGAGGATTTTGAGTTGTTAAAAACCCTGTTGACAAGGGGCCATGAAAAAATTCAACCGTGTAATCCCAAACAGTCTTATTTGTTTGACTTTATGTGACTTTATGTTCATAATTTTTAAGTGGGTTTAAACCTGCTTTAAAAATATCTTTAGTCTTTGAAAACATTGTTGCAAAACATTACATTTGTATCATATTTCATTATTTTCATTATTATTATAATTATTATTATTATTTTATTAATTTTTTCAGTACTTATCCAGAGTAGATTGTATTTTGAAGTTTAGGCATCGAGTGCCAAGATGAGGGAATCCTTTTGGAAATGTTTGTCTTTTCTCTCACTGTCTGGCATTGTTGTCATTTTCTTAAGGGGACTTACCGCAGCATCTACAGGTGATGATAAACATTCTTCGCTCAGAAGATCGGATCAAACTGGTGAGATAATGAATTCAGCATAGGGCTGCACGATTTTTTTGAGAAAAAAAAAAACTAATAACCTGTATATCCATTTCGATGCAATTTTCGATTTAAAAAAAAGAGCATTTTCTGTGCTAGGTTTTTCTTTTGTGATTACGTAATCGTAGTAAGCAGTGTTTCCCACAGAATTTTGTGAGACCCTGCTGGGTGGACACTCTAGGGCAGGGGTCTTTTAAATGCAGCCCGGTGGCCAATTGTAGCCTGGAGGGTGATTGTTTGATGCCCCCCCACCGTAATATTAAAGTTTAAAGGGACAGTTGTATTATTTAGCGCTCCTCGTGGTAGAAAAAAATGATTCATTAAAAAGAACTAAATTGATATAAAAAGAATCCAAACTATACAAACTGATATAAACGTGCTCTTTTGAAAATACTCGTAGCTCGAGAAATATGCATTTGTTTTACGTAACATGCGCTAACTGTCATCCATCTTGCTGCTAAGGGTAAATAAAAACCTCATAAAGACTTGACAAGAAAATAGGAGGTAAAATTGTCTGTTTGGTCACTTTTAGTCTCTATAATTTGTATTCTGTGTTGCACTATTTTTTTGGTTGCACTACACAATCCAGCAACATCAATAGTTAAAAAATGCACATTGTCCTTGTAATGTAAATAAATTCCATGTAAATTAGGGATACATTTATACTTGTTCACATTAATTTATGTATGGTTTCACATTAATTCTTAATGTTTTTCTAGATTATATATTGCGTAGCAATTTAAAAAAAATATTAGAGAACAGTGAAATGTTTAATCAAAAGTTTTCTTGTGGAAAACCTGATTTGGCCCAGTTTCACTCGGAGACCTGCACCAGGGCAGTGCTAGGATTTAAATCAGCTATTTTAAAGCAATGGAGTGCTTTCGGCGCTGTGTTGTTCCTTTTTTGTTTTCCTTTTTTATTTATCTAGCATTTTTATCATATTTAAGATGATCCCGCTCTTAATTAAGGAAAAAAGAGTTTTGAAAATAATTTAAAAAAAAGATTTGGGGGTATTGGGTTGAAATTTGCGGGAGCTTGAGCACCCCCAATAACAGGCTGGTTACGCCCATGGGTAAACGCTTACTGTAGATTTAAAGAACGCGATCGGGATTGCGTCATTTAACGACTCCCCCACCCCACTCCTCCAGGGCACATAGGAGCATAGCGGCGAGACGGAACCATGTTTATTATCCAATCATTGATACGTAAACATGTTTAATTTACCAATAAACCAATTATAGCGAGTGAGAGGACGAAGAAAGCTAGCAAGCGAAAACACCTGCCATTTGCCCTATTGTATTGTGGTGTTCTCGTTGGCCAGTCCATCAAATAACAAACTATAAATCCTTGAAAAAAACTCAGGATCTGCACAATCTCACAAAGTCACATCGCAATATCAGTTCCATTTCGGTTAATCGTCCAGCCCTAATTCAGCATGTACAAAAATCCCCCGAACATTCACCAATCTTCAATTTTTCTAAAGATTATTGTTGTGTCATAAAATTTTCAAAATCAATCAGTGGAAGTGGAGTAAATAGGAAAAATAAAATGTTTTTATCAGTACAAAGTTGTTCTGTAACATTAATGGCATTATTGTGATATCACAAGATTAACGTCGGCACAATACTGAAAACAACACTTTTGGTAAGAAGGCCAGGTTGATTAAGATTTTTGCAGTTCCATGGTTAGGTAATATCCCATTTATGCAGTCTTCACACAACCACAATACTGTTGTAGTTTTTATCAATGCTTCGAGTTCCTCATCAATATCGTCAGCTACTTTTGCTTCGCCAAGCTTACCAGGATACTTTGATAATGATCACACTGGGTATTATTTATTGCAATATTATCCCATTGGTTCATTCAGATATTGTCATATAACTTGCACATTGTCAAAATGTTCATTTGTACATTTGAACTTTTAACATTGATATGCGGTGCGGTGTGTGAAATTTTGAAGGGGTAAAATTTCACAAATTTGGAATGATGTAACCTATCAATTTGAACTAAGCAAAGTACTTCTAAAATGTGTCAATACTCTTGATGCACCTCTTGTTCAGCAAAAGTCTACACTGATCCAGTACATGCCAGTGGTTTACCTGGCAACGGAAAATCTTTCTTATGCCATGTATTGTGTGATAAGAATGCAATACCTTTTTACTTTTTAATAAACGAGATCAAGAGCAGGTTTGAGCTACATGTTTTTGACATTGTGACCAAATTCTCAGTGGTTTTGCTTACTTGGTTGTAAACTTGCTATGAAAGAGACACATATTGTACGGCTTAGGCTGCTTTGAGACTCTTCGTGATTTAGGGCTATACAAATAAAAATGACTTGACTTGACTTGACTTATTGCCATGCAAGTATGCAATAAAACGTGCCGTTTTCTCTACAGAAGATTGTATTTGATTTAATTTTGCACAGCTATAAATATTGAGGGGTAAAACTGTAACCTAACTTTGAAACACTTGTGCATTGTGTATGTCTGAGTAGGCCGTGCGGCTTGAAAGTGCATGGTTGGATCGTGTGCGATACATGGTAGTTGTGTATACCAGTGGACGGCAGGACACAGAAGAAAACATCCTACTGGGAATCGACTTTAATAACAAAGACTGGTGAGAAGACAACTATGTGCTAATATCAATAACCCCCAAGTTGACTTGTGTGGCTTGTATTGTGTAGAAAATGAATGGCTAATTTGACTGTTTGAATTCATGTTATTCTGTTTTTGGCAGCAAAAGCTGTTCAATTGGCATGGTGCTGCCTCTGTGGAGTGACAGTAAAATCCATCTGGATGGAGATGGGTGAGTGCCACAGTAATGATTCTCTTTATATCAGCACTGTGAACGGTGGACTGCATCACATTCTAAAGTGTGCCCATCTTTTATTTCACCTTAGGGGCTTCACTGTGAATACGGCAGGGCGGACTCATGTCTTCAAACCTGTGTCGGTGCAAGCTATGTGGTGAGTAATTCTCTGTAGCCTCATTGGCCATCAGATGCATTTTCCTTTAATGACACAGTGCAACAAATCTTCTAACTGTATGTGCTAAACTTTTGCCAATTTGTCCTAGAAGTTCTTGTCTGACTCTAGAAGCTTGCCTCCTGCTGGAAAATGGAATTTTAGATGATGCTTGCGTTTAAATGTTAACAAAAATATTAACCGTATTTTTTGAATTTTTAAAATTTATTTTATTGAACATTTTATTTTTGACTTTTTTCACTGCTAGAATTTGCTGTGGTTAAATGCAACAGGTAATCGAATCCGGGTCACGTTTGTGAGAGCACCCACCAGTGTGGTAAACGACATACGAAAATCAATTAGATTTTATCTCATCATTACACTATTTTAATCCACAGTACAAGAGAAGACAATAAATTATATTTTTGTATTCTGAGCATTGTAGGTGACAAATGTTGAATACGAGCAGCCATGATTAAAATAATTTATTGACAACTGCTATCAACACAATAAACTACCGTTTTGAAACTATTTTAAGTGCAATATCCCTGTCTTAAGTGCAATAGTGTATTTAAGTGTGTAGTTTTTATATTAGATGTGAATACTTTCTATTAAAGGTGAATACTCTTTTTTTTCTATATATTATTCTTTATATTGTATAATATGCCAACTGGAATGCAACCCCAATATCCTTATTGCCACACAATGATAATAAAAGGTGATTCTGATTTAACTATGAACGTAATACCATAAAATATCATCATATTTACATTGTATTTAATGTTCTTTTAAATCTTATTTATCATCAGATCAACGTTATTTCCTTTGGCCTGCTTTTTTGGCCTTTTATTCAGGACGACCTCCTGTTTTCTCCATTCTCTAATATTCATCTCCAATACCCCATAGTGTGATAATCAGCTCAAACCTAATGCCTTTTCTCATTTCATATATATCACTGATGGCCCAGTGGTGGTCCGCGACCCTGGTTTGATTCCCGTTGCGTACAATGTTTTGTGATTGTGGTCAGGGATATTTTTTGACTGATCAATTATTGCACAAATAGTCAAGTCAAGTCATATTTATTTACTATTACAGGGGTGGCGAACAAGTTTGACACAAAGAGCCGAAATTTTTAACTGTGAGAGTCAAAGAGCCACACCACACACTGACCTGCCATGACAGACAGACACACACAAACACACACATTAAAAACATATTATTTCCCATAATACACTCCTCTCCTTACAATACAACAAGTATTATTCTTGTGTTGATTTCAAAAACTAAACATGAAACGAGGCAAAGAGCCACAGTATATAGAAAAAATGATGAGGCAAAGAGACGCATTCTTATTGCCCAAGAGCCGCATGCGCCTCTAGAGCTGCGTCTTCGCCACCCCTGTACTATTCTATACGACTGTAAAACCTCGTGTATCACACACACTCAAACGTTTTTTGTTTTTTTTAAAGTGGAAAAATATGTGCATCATACAAGAATAAAGTAGTTGATATTTTACGTGGGGCTGATGAAAACACACTTTCCGTTACCTTTTTGTCAAATTAGGTCAGCTCTCCAGGTGCTCCACAAGGCTTGCGAGCTGTCACGTCGATACAATTATTTCCCTGGAGGAATGGCCCTAACCTGGATGGGTTACTACGAAAGCTGCATAGCTTCGGAGCAGAGTTGCATCAATGAATGGAACACGATGAAGGACTTGGAATCAACACGTCCAGACTCGCCTACTATGTTTGTCGACAAGTCAGTCGTCATAAATTATACAAAAATCTAAATGTTGTGCAAGCGGACGCTGTTCAGGCGTGGTGTTTAATATGGAATTTGGGGGATTGTGTCATCTTGTATGTGTCAACGCATCAATAAGAATCTCTTGACAGGCCTTCAGAGAGAGAGAGGACAGAGTGCCTTATCAGAGCCAAACTTCGGAGCATCATGACCTGCCAGGACCTAGAAAACGTGACGTGCAAGCAGGTAAATATAAGCCTGCATCACTTGCTATTCCGTTGTAGGTTTTGATCACGAGTTTTTAATGACAATTGTTAGATCCGAACTGAGTTGGAGCAGCACATGAGTTGCAACCTGAAGGAATTCAAAGAGTTCATTGACAATGAAATGCTGTTGATTTTGGGCCAGATGGACAAAGCTACTCTTATCTTTGACCATGTCTACCTGGTAGGTCAGGGCTTTTTGAATCAACAAGTAGACTAAGAGGACTACAATAATATACTTCACCTCACCAAGATATTTTGTCTCTCTTTGAAGGGCTCTGAATGGAATGCATCAAATTTGGAAGAACTGCGTGAGACGGGGTAAGTTATTTGATATTGTAGCACGCAAAATGGATTGACATTATGATCTGAGTGTGAAAGTTAGACTTTTATCTCTCTTCCTCAGGGTGGGCTATATCCTCAATGTTACCAGGGAGATTGATAACTTTTTTCCAGGCACATTCAGTTATCACAACATACGTGTGTATGACGAAGAGGCCACCGACCTACTGGCTCACTGGAACGATACGTACAACTTTATTGTCAAAGCAAAGTGAGGTCCTTAGCCACTGTGTATGATAAGCTCTTCAATCATATACTCCATGCATTGTAGAATAGGGTTATCATAATAATCATTATAATATTATTATAATTATCATGGCTCATTTACAAATAATAGTTGTGTTTGCAAAGTATGCAAGATAACCATTTGTTCTTACTAATACAAATAACTGATAAAACCTTATTCTGGAGACCAATACTGATAACATTTTCTTTGGTTGCCTGCTTTATTTAATAAAATTCACAAATAATATTAAATCTACAAGAGAACCCAAAGAAATCATCAACTAGTTGCACTTCTTTGCCATTACGTAATTCGGTAATATTCATATCTCTGACACAATTTAATGAGCTCAGTGGCCACGTGCTGATGAAAAAGGTCAACTTCCAAAAATATAGTCCAGAAAATGGGATATTCAGATGACAGAAAGCATTAAAACACTGAATTATTTGACTTACTTATTTAGCAGTTTAAGATAGTCAAATTCTCCTGAAAACATCTATAGTTTAGAAATTTCACCCAAAAGGCAAATATCCAAAACATTTCAAGTAGTCGTGCATTGTATTCTGAAGATGTAATAGCAATATTGTGATAAACCAATACTAAAATTGCCACAATACATTGTTGGCAATATAATAAACAACACATCTGTTAAAAAACGAATCCATTGTGGAGTTGTACCACCTGCTGATGGCTAGTTTATTAAGTTAGTGTAATTTTATGAAGGACAGTTTTGCCTCTAAGGGTTATTAAACACATATATTCAACTTACCAGCAGATAGGCCTTCTCTCCCACAGCTAATACTATTATGACGACGACGTGACATACTAGCTTTTTATTTTATTTTTTATTTTTTATTATTTTTTTTACAATTTCTTAAAATTGCCAACCTACTCCTAACATTGTAATATTTTTTTATTTTTTTTAATCACTTCGTGACATTTTAATCCTTATAATGTACATTCAATTTTAACTGGTCATTTTAACTTTCTCCAAACAGAAAGAACTACTCAAAGTGTCTTGTTCACTGTAAGATGGGTGTCAGCCGATCTGCCTCCACTGTCATTGCGTACGCCATGAAAGAGTACGGCTGGTCACTAGAGAAGGCGTACAACTTTGTCAAGGAAAAGAGAAGCATCACACGACCCAATCCAAGTTTTATGAGACAGCTAGCAGAGTATGAGGGCATCCTTGATGCGAGGTATAGTGCATTTTGCTTTTTTTAAGGTTTAATAGCAGGTTCTTAAACATGCAAAATGGGGGGAAACAGTACATAGAGTGTATGTATTTTTCATCTGTATATTGCAAATATTTTTAGTGGGAATGCAGTTTGAAGACTTCATAGCTTGAGCTGCGACTTTATGAGAGGACCACTGGCACCCTAGCAAGCCAGTCGCCATATTGGTTTACGTGTTAATTAGTCGAAGAAGTTATGAGTGTTTTAAGCATAGTATTGGTAATTTTTGTTAAGTATGCCTAGGCGTTGTTGCAGATGGCCCCAGTAATCGTACAAAGCACGGGGAGCATCCAAAAAAGGGGCAAACTGGCAAAACAAAACCACTTTGAGAGCGGCCAACAGGGGGCTAACCGGTACCAATCAACAAAAGGCGGCTGCAGCCTCGGTGGAGAAAGAAAAGGCTGGCCGAGCAATGAACACGCAGTGAGGAGTCAGGTCAGGCTAACTGGCAATGGCTAATGGCGATACCTTTTAAGCTTTCCGGGAATAAACCAAGTAGGGCTGCACGATTAACCAAAATCTAATCTATATTGCAATGTGGGGAAGAGTGATCAAAACACTGCGTTTTTTTTAAGGATTTATAGTTCCAGTTTGCTCCCTTGATTATTATAGACTGGGAATTTACTGGGATGGCGTCGGATAGGAAAGCTAACAGCTAGGCTTACAACTTTTAAGGCACCACTGCTGAACGTGGCTAGTCACCAACGCCAGATCCATTACCCATGAAACGGACGACTTGGCACTGCCATTCATAGCAAATCTCTACATTTGTGATACTTGTGTTTTATTTATCACAGAGATCTTGCAGAAGTCACTAGTGTGTAGCTAGCCATCCACTCTCTGAATTGCTTTCTTACACTGAAAGTAATAGTCCTCCAATTCAGTTCTAATTGTATAAAGACCATTTACAGTGGCTTGCAAAACTATTTAATATATTTTTGCACACCCAATTTTTCGTTTTTTATTTGTTAAAAAAGTTTAAAATATCCAACAAAGTGTGTTTCACTTAATGATTGTGTCCCACTTATTGTTGATGCTTCACAAGAAATTAGTTTTATATCTTTATGTCTGAAGTCTTAAATATGGCAAAAGTTCACAAAATAGTTTCACAAGCCACTATATTTAATTGCAATTCTGTTTTGGTTTGTAAAACTTGCTCTGAGCCTATAAGGATGTCATCTTAAGTTAAGTTTATTTTTGACTATGTTTAAATTTTTCCAAAAAACAAAACAAGCGCAGAAATGCAGTCTTTTTTTAGATTAAAAATCGCCTTGAAATTGCAATAAAGGTCTGAAAAATCGCGTTTAGGTTTCTTTCCAAAATTGTGCAGCCCTAAAACCAAGGGACAAGGCAAAACCGGCGTTAATGCTAGGCTAGGTGGCCACAAACCACATTGTGGAAGAGAACAAAACAGGAAATCCCTCGGCAACCTCGACACTAACAGGAAGTCTGCCGGACAAAAGACCAACTGTGACACCCATGGCAAAAAACATACAAAAAGCCACAATCGCCCACCTTCGAGTAATTGCTGTTCACCCCAATGAGTGTCTGTTTCGGAGGTAGCTTCACATTTTGTGTTAATAGGATTCGCCCTTTAGAAAGTGTTGTGTTCCTTTAATGATGTCACAGCTGTATAGGAAACAAGCCAGATAGATCAACTTTGAGACTAAATTCCTTGAGTACCCTGCCGCGTAGAAATATTTTCTACATATTTCTATCTTCACATTATGTTTCTAATTGAAATACAAGAACATTCTGTTTGGGAATACCTTTAACTTCACCTTCATTAGACTGACTTATTGTTTGTATATCTATTCAGCAAACAGCGTCACAACAAGCTCTGGCATCCAGACTCAGACTGCGAGATGGCTGAGGGCCAGCAGTGTTCGGGCCAGTGCTTCGGTGAGGAAGAGGGGGACCACTTGACTCCAGAGCCCATCATGTCTCCCTGCTGTGAAGTGCTGCTGGATAAAGGCGCGGCATGTCCCTCATCTTGTCAAAAGGTAGCCCTGGAGATTGACCCCGCCTACAACAATTATTATTTTCGGAGGTTGTCTGACTCTGCGCTGGACAGCGAACCCTCGACCCCTGTGCGTGGGCCGCCTCTTCTCGGTATGGAGAAAGTCTTTATTGAAATTGAGGATGTGGAGCGAGACGCCCTGCTGGATGACGAGGCGTTTGATGGGCAGGAGGGTCTGGGGCTGCCCCATTTTGGGTCTACAGCTGAGGGCACTGCGGCCCAGACCTGCAACCGTGGGCCGGAGCCCCTCGAGGAGCTACGTCTGCGACTTGAGTTTAGCACCGTGGAAGAGGAAAATGAGGAAGATGTGCAAAAGGAAGAGGCGGACATGGAGGTCCTGATGCAGCCCGATGATGGAGGCGGTGGGGAAGAAAGTGGCGGAACCAGAGAAAGGCAAGACGTCGAAGTGGAAGGGGACGCAGACAGCAATGGCATGGACCTAGCAATCCTGAATGAAAACTCGAATAACAACAACCGCTGTACCTCTCACCAAACTCTCAATGTGAGTAGAAGTCATGTAGCAGCTTATGAGTTAATATTTTCCAGATAATGGAAGAACTTATTTTCTTTTCCCTGTTAAGCATTTGCACAAATTTGATTTTCCTTTTAGGAATTATTACAAATACCATTAGAAAATGATTAGATAATGAAGTCTATCAAACTGAATACAGTTAGAAAAATCGAGTCAAATAAGTAAAATAATCATCTTCTCATTCAGATTTTTTCTTCAATCACCAGCAGATAATTGTGCTCACTTAAATGTGGGGTGCATCGTTTGAGGTGTCCTTGAAAAAGGTTGAAAGTTAAATATTTTCTCTATCAGAATGTGCCCAACTGAGTTCAAAGAGCCTTTATGCTTTATTTTCCCCGTACCTATCTGTTTTCATCTTACTTTTTAGCAAAGCTGTCTGGGGGAGAACACATTAGGCTGAGGAAGGGGGTTGCTGGAGAGTGGCATCATTATTTCTCACTTGTTAGTGTAGCATGAAAATGGAAAAAGTAATAATCACAATACCTGATATCAGCCTTAAATACAGTTCCAACGCTATCCAAAACCCCATGAACGATGAAAAATGTTTTTTCGAGTGCTGCTAACAAATGCACGTACTCGCAAGTGGATCATAAACAAAGTGATAGAGGCTGCAATGATGACACGAGCAAGGAAATGGCAGCAGCAAGTAAAAAAAAAAAAACGTTCCAAATTCCGTACAGCTTATTTGAATTGTATTTTATTTAAAATATTATTTCCAGTACTTATCTACATAATTGTATATATGAATAGGCATATAATTCCTTATTATCGGTTCCCTACTCCTCCGGTTTTCCAGTAACTACTCATCGTGCTGTCCATTGAAAGCTAAAATGACTCCAAAATAAATACTTAAAAAATAAAATATAAAAAAATAAAATGAATGAGAGAGACTGTTCAGTGCAGCAGCTACAAGAGATTTTGTTAACATTGTTGAGTGTTTCTATTTCAGTCTTTTGGTCGTGTTTCATTTTCTATTTGGGCCTAAAATTTTCAATAGAGTGCCTCTAATGTCATAATCTTTTTTTAGGGCAAAGTTTCCACTCCTGCGGCTGATGTGGCTTTGTTTTCACTGAGGGATTTGAATTGCAAGCGAAAGGACGTTTCTCCAACCTGTGTTTCAGATCCTTGCCTTAATCTTAGTCCTCCTGAAGTCCCAAGTGCCCCATACCCGCTACTTTTTAAGGATCTCCAATGTTCGACCCCGTCACTGTCCGACTGTGCCAACAGTGCTCCCTTTGCTTCTGCAGTTCTTGCCAACGTCCCGCAGCAGCCAGGAGACCTGCCTGTCCTCGGAGTGCAAGACTGTGGCGATATGTTGCATGGAAACGGCGAGTGTGAGAATCGGCCATCTGTTAGCGCTTCAGAGGTTCTCCCTCAGCTGATGGAGTTGCACAAAAACACACCCGCCGTGGCTTGCCACCCGACACGGCAGCAGGAGCCCTTTGAAGAGCTGCAGAAGTCTGGCGTGGTTCGCCGCCAGGCCGAGAGACTGGAGAGACTTTCGGGTTTGACCCAAGAGAGCATGCATTCTTTGAAGCCTTTGCACGCATGTCAAATGCCCAAGAAGAACTTTCAGGACAAGGAGGAAGAGGTGATAAAAACCTCCACCCCGTGCCAAGTACGGTTGGAGCCCCTGGTGGTCCCCCTCACCAATGAAGCCTTGCTGGGGGTGGTCGGGTCCGGGATGCTCACCCCAACTTCTTCGCCACACAGCACCACTCTAACGCGCAGTTCCAGTAGCGATAGCTTGCGCAGCGTGCGGGGCAAGCCCGGCCTCGTGCGGCAGCGGGCGCAAGAGATCGAGACGCGAATGCGCCTGGCCGGCCTCACCATGTCGTCCCGCCTCAAACGCTCCAACTCGCTGGCCAAGTTGGACGGCCTCGACCTCTCCTCAGAGGACCTTTGCTCCGCTTGTTCTTCGGACGCAGGAACACTCCTGTTCCTCTCTCTGTCCCCGGAGCCGCAACACTGCGTGGACCTCGAGCTCCCTGCCCCCCAACCACGCAAAGACTTGCACACCCCAGAGGACCATCGGGTGGGGAAGCCCATAAGCTGACATGCATGGGGGTACTGAAGCACCCCCTTCATTTCTTACCAAGTAGCGCTGTGGGAAGTTGTACAGATTGTAGAAACAAAAAAGAGTATATAAAAAGCATTAACTTATTTGCCACATTGTTTGTCAAACTACCTTATTTTCCTCACTATAAGGTGCACCGGAGGCGCACCCCTAAAAAATGTATCATACGTCCTCTATTTTTCACATACTGGACTATAAGGCGCATGACATTGAGACTACAGTAAGTGGAACAGTGTGCATTCATGTATAACGGTTTGGCTCTTTATACACTTGTGGTATATATGAAAGCAGTCGAATGAGTGTCACTGAACAATTTGCATAACATTATATTCATCAGGAATCAAACCCGAGTGTTGGACACTCTGTGGACACTTTATCACTAGAGCACAAGTGATACATATGACATAAAGGCATTAAAGCGTACCTCTTTACTACACTCACAGTGCCAGAAACACTGATTTGCAGAATGCATTTAGTTATGCATTTTTGTATTTTAAACGGTCTCTCCTCCTTTCCTGTGCGTCAAAAACGTTGCAATTTAACATGTATACATACGTAAGAGGGGCAGCACGGCGGCGCATGGGTTAGCGCGTGTGCGGCACAGTTCTGAGGTCGTGGGAACCTCCTGCGTGGGTTCAAATCCAGCTCCCGGCCTTACTGTGCGGAGTTTGTATGTCCTCCCCGTGCTTGCGTGGGTTTCCTCCGGGCACTCCGGTTTCCTCCCACATTCCAAAGACATGCATTTCAGGTGAATTGGCCGGTTCAAATTGTCCCTAGGTGTGACTGAGCGCGTGAGTTGTCTGTCTCTGTGTGCCATGCAATTGGCTGGAAACCAGTTCAGGGTGTCCCCTGCCCACTGCCCGATGATTGCTGGGATGGGCTCCAGCACCCCCGCGACCCTACTGAGGATAAGCGGTGCAGCTGATGAGATGAGATGAGATAAGACATACGTAAAAGAGCTTGTATAGTTTCTTAGTTTTCTCTATTCACTCACATTCATTTCTGAAAAAGTGAAGATTGTTTAACCGATCAGAATGCACTGATCAATTTCTGGCACTGTGATTAAAAGTGGTGTGATAATGAGATAAGCTCTAATGCCTTTTCCTATGTCATTTGTACTCGTTAATAAAGTATCTGCCCCCTCGCAGCCACAACACTCCTCAAACCCCGGTGCGTACATAATATATTGCAATTTGGGCAAGCGATGATTATCAATTGATAAAACATTGCTCAAATAAGGTGTTATATCATAATGCCAAGTGTATTAATGCACATCTATAAACACTATTAATTTCTAATCTTATCCAACGTATTCTGCGGTGAATGTAAGGCGCACAAGTCATTTTTTTGGGGGGGGGATCAATTTTGGGGTTTCTAGGTCTGCCTTATAGTCTGGAAAACATGGTACTTTGACAGTGGAAGTCATTTTGCTAAATCTGTCGAGAGAAGCCATCAGTTCACCTCTGACGTGGTTGGGATCAACAAGTGCCTTTCGTTTAAGACAGTAGAGGTACCGTTTTAAGCAGAAGGATAAAAGGTTCAGTACCTTCAGTACACAGCCCCAAATACCTTACAGAAATCTGGTATTGCATCCATCTGCAGTTTTTTTTTATCAATCTGGTACAAAGTAACAGTATTCCTAATTGACAAAGCTGTCTGAAAGCATCGTTGTGAAAGTGTTTATTGTAGACTTGTTTACGACCCTCTTTTTTGAATTAGCTGCCATAGGCCTTCATGTTGATTTCGTGGAGAGCCGTGTTTTTTTTTTGCTCAAGTTGAGATGAGAGAAAAAATTGATGAGTGTTTAAATGTGAGCTTGAATTGAGTGATGGGAATGAAAAGTGGAGAAAGTTGAGCTAGTCACTGTCTTCAACAAACATCAGAATCATTTCTGAGGGTGTTGTTCTTTTGCACTGTATACTGGTACACAAGGAGCTATCTTCCAAAATGACATAATTTTTAACCACATCAGTCCTTTTGGTTACATTCGGAGAAAGCAGTGAGCAGCCATTCTTTTATGGCTCGAATTGTCTTTTTTTGTCATGCAAATCAAGAATTTCATATCAGATATGGTTCCTTTTCCATATTTTTTTAATAAGCTATGAAAAGAAAAAGTCATCATCAAGCATTGCCAACGAAAAAATTCATTATTTTCTAAATGTGAAAAACCAAAGCTCTGTGGCTGTC
Source organism: Urocampus carinirostris (assembly GCF_059441175.1). NCBI lineage: Eukaryota > Metazoa > Chordata > Actinopteri > Syngnathiformes > Syngnathidae > Urocampus > Urocampus carinirostris. The sequence continues at coordinate 14,662,802 of NC_142353.1, read as the reverse complement.
TCATCTAATTAAAGCTGTACAATATAATAATGTATTTAAATGCTGTCACGTCATTTTGCACATTTGGGAGGAACGGAAAAACCTTGAACTTCATTGGGCTTACTGCTGTTTGGCTTTGTGCTCATATCCACTTTTTAAAACAACGATCACATTCAGTTAAATCATCTTTTGTTTTTAATACTGAACAGTAACTTTTGTACTGTACATTGCTGTAGTTTTAATGCATATTGCACTTTTTATGTTTAATAATGTACTGTATGTGTCAATTATGAGAATAAACATGTTTTCCATGATATGTGTCACATGTATACAACCTAAGACACAGGGGTGGGCAAACTTTTTGAGTCACGGGCTGCATTGGGTTAAGAAAACTAGCCAAAAGGACAGTCTTGGTGACTTTTTCAATACTTCTCATTCCAGCCTGCCTTTATCTGCACCGCTTATCCTCTGTAGGGTCGCGGGGGTGCTGGAGCCCATCCCAGCTATCTCCGGGCAGTGGGTAGGGGACACCCTGAACTGGTTGCAAGGCCAGTCACAGGGCACACAGAGACAGATAACTTCACACGCTCGTTAATGGCTAGGGACAATTTGTACCGACCAATAAACCTGAAATGCATGTATTTGGAATGTGGGCGGAAACCGGAGTGCCTGGAGGAAACCCACGGAAGCACAGGGAGAACATGCAAAACTCCACACCGGAAGGTTCGATCTCATGACCTCAGAACCGTGCTGCACACGCGCTAACCACTGCGCCGGTGTGCCGCCCTACTTCTCATGAATAAATATACATGCAGACACACGGTTTTTTTACAAATATATATAAATTCCGTTCATCAAATTGGTTCTGAAATGCTAACAATTGAAGCACAAGTACTAATTTTATTTAGTATCATAATTCAATTAATAAAATTAACATTTAATTAATACAACCGTCCTTTAAACGAAAATTAATTTATTAAACTCTTTAAAACCAACAACTAATAAACGACCTTTTAACATAAAATTTCAAAAAACGTTTATCAAAATGTTTGAAATAAATGTTATGTTTGAATTATACATGATTGCCATGATTCTATTTTTTTCTTTAATATTTTTTTAACAAAGCACATTTTATTTCAAGACGTCATTTTCCCCAATGCTCATTTGTATTTCTGAATGTTGTTTTGGTGATTTTTGTTTTGCCAAAGGTCAGGCTTGGTGGTTAGTGTGCAGCCCCACAGTGCGCAGTGTCAGGGTTCAAGTCCAGAAACCGCAACCTCCCTGTGTGGAGTTTGCATGGGTTTCCTCTCACATTCCAAAGACATGCATGTCATATTAATTGGCTGGTCCAAATTGTCCCTAGATGTGAGCGAGATCTGTCTCTGTAATAATATTGCCACAATTTTAAATACTAAACATCATGTTTAAAAAAAAGTCACGGGTAGCAGATCGCTGGGAACGCAGAAGTGGCACTTCCATGTCGAGCACAGGCAAAGTCGAGAGCGAGGAAAAAACAAGTTCATGGCTGAGGCGGAGGAACAAAAACGTAAACGGGTTCAGAAAAAGGTCGGCAACGGGAATCAGACAGAGAACAAGGCAGGATAGAGCCAGGAGTCACAAAGGTTTGCCTAGCGTGTAGCGTAGGTTCAGAAACGATTCGACGAGTATTGTCAGGAAAGCAGGGGTTTAAAAAAGAGGAAGCAGCCAATCAGCGTCGGCGGCTCAGGTACCCCGCATTAGTAATAATGACATTTTGGTGTAGTTTTACTGTAGTATTTTTGCAACATTTCTGTAATAGGCTTTTGGTAGTATTTCTGTAGTAGGGGTATTCTAGTATTTCTGTAGTATTCCTGTAGTAAGATTCGTGTTATAGTTCTGTGGTAGAATTTTTGTAATATTACTCTAGTTGTATTTTTGTAGTATTTCTGAAGTAGTATTTTTGTTGTGTTACTTTATTTAAAATTTTGTAGTTATTCTGTAGTCATATTCCTGCATTAAAGTATTACTGTAGTCGTTTTTTTTCTGATACGTAGTATCTTTTTCTTTTCAGAATGAAAGCAAAATAATTTATCAGGTTCGGTTTTTAAGCACTAAATTTGATTTTTAGTTTGTGTTGTTTTACTTTTGGTGGCCTGGAGAAGGATGGGCAGCACCAGGCTGTACTTTCCCGAGACACACCACAGGAAATGGTGCACCTACGACCCTAGTTAGTTAAGGGATCCGACCAACCCACCAAGTTTTGGTGAAGAAGATTTTTGCAGTATTTGTATCGTAATCGGCTTTTGGTAGTATTTCTGTAGTATGGGTTCTGTAGTATTATGGTGGGTGTATTTTTGGAGTATATCTGTTGTAGGATTTTTGTAGTGCTGTATTTCTGTAGTAAGATTTTGTAGTAGGTGGCACGGCGGCTGGCTGGTTAGCGTGCAGACCCACGGTGCGGAGGTTTACGGTTCAAGTCTAGCTACCGCAGCCACCCCGTGTGGAATTTGCATGTTCTCCTGCGTGTGGTTCCTCCAGGCACTCCAGTTTCCTCCCACATTCCCAGAAACATACATGTCAGGTTAATTGGTTGGTCCAAATTGTCCCAAGGTGTGAATGAGCTTGTGAGTTGTCCGTCTCTGTGTGTCCCTTGCCCACTGCCCGAAGATAGCTGGGATGGGCTCCCGCACCCCCGTGACCGTACTGAGGATAAGCGGTTAGGATGATGGATGGATGGATTGATTTTGTAGTATTTCCACAGTATTACCTTTGTAGTATTTTTGCATTATACATTTGGTTAAATTATGTAGTATATCTGCAGTAGTATGTATTTACTAAAGTATTACTGTAGTGGTATGTTTGTAGGATATGGTATTGTTTTCTTTTTAGAATAATAATACATATCAGACCCCTGCTTTTAAGCACTAAATTTCATGTTTATTTTTGTATTAGTCACCCAAAGGGACGTTTAGGACAAAGCTGGCACCCCAATAACCCAATCTTTTTTAGTAGTAGTACTTTATTTACTATTGTAAATATATTATCATTACATTACATTCATCTAAGACCATTTTAAGGATTCATAATACGTGAAATTTTCAGTCACGTGAAACTGCGAAGTGAACAAGCAAGAAAAGACGCTATTCATTGAAGAAACAAGATGTGCTGCAGGGAAAACTTCCACAAAGCTTTGGGGGAGTTTTTGCGCGTTAGTTGATGACGTCACCGTTCTGTCATTTGTGTTCTTTGGCCGGGGAACGTTTTCCCTCGCAGTTCACTTACATAACGTTTAAGTACACCTCCTTGCCTGCTTGCATGACATCAATAGATGACTTAAGTTTTTTTTTTGCCAACAAGCGTGCGTGCCTTTCCACTGAATAATAGCATAATGTCTGTGCTCAACAACATGTGATATAGGACCCCTTACTTGCTCGCGTGCGTTTGCGTGACAGGAGCGTCAATGTTTTTACGGTTCGCATCATTTGTGATACAAAATAGTTTCCGGGAAATGCTTCTTGGTAAATCAAAGCTTTGGAATTTATAATGATATTGCCCAACATTTTCTGTACCTCAGACTGGTTAATGTAGGGGTGGGTAACTATTTGGAGTCATGGGCCACATTGGGTTGAACAATTTGTTCAATGGGTCACTCCTGGAGACCTATCCAATTTTTTTGTGTATAACTTGGTAGTATTTCAAAAGTATTAGTTTGAAGCACATAATTTTTATATTTTTTGTTGTTGTATTATTATAGTTCTATTTTAGGCGTCGTTTCTAGTATTTTCAAAATGGTATTTTTATGATATTGTACTTACTGTGTTTTGTTTTTTTAATTTACATAGTAGATGTTGACTACTATTTCTGTTGCAACATTTCTGTAGAAGACATTTGTAATATAATTTTACTGCAATTCTACAATTCTTGTAGTTTTTCTGCAGTCAGCAGTCATATTTTTGTAGTATTTTCATGCGGCTATCTGACAAAAAAACACATGGAGAGCCACCAGCCATGGGCTAACTGGGACAATTCAACGAAAGTCGGCCACAGCCTCTTCAGAAAAACGCCAGGCTGGGTGACTAAAAGATACTCAGCGAGCAGCCAGGCTAACCAGGAAGCAAAATGTAAAATTGTTCTTTTTGGGTCCAGGGTCCACAGACTGTGTATGTGACGACCGCCAAACTCTGAATTCAAACCTCAGTACACATTAAAGACAGTGAAGCATTGTGGTGCAGGTATCACCATGTTTCTCCTACTCTGGTGTTTGGCCTATTTATCACATACCAGGGATCATGGATCAGTTTGTGTAAGTCAAGATACTTGAAGAGGCTATGTTGCCTTATGCTGAAGAGGACATGCCGTTGAAATGGGTGTTTCAACAAGACGAACCAGTAGACGAGCAAAGTCTTGGTTCTGAACCAATAAAATGAATGTTATGCAGTGGTCAGTCCAATCCCCAGATCTCAATGTATTTGAAAACTTGATATCAAAAATGCTATTCGTGAAGCAAAACCAAGAAATGTAAATGAATAGTGGAATGTTGTTAAGCAATCATGGAGTGAAATAACAACTGAAAAGTGCCACAAGTTGGTTTACTCTATGCCACACAGATGTGAGGCAGTTATAAAAGCTGTGTTCATGCAACTAAATATTATGATTGCCATATTCTACCTTATTTTTGTAAATACAAAATTGTTTCGGGTTTATACAGTCAACAGCAGACACCGCAGATTTTTTTTAACACACCTTTTTGAATTATTTGCTCAATTACACAGCCTTTGGAGCATGCCTATTAATAATTGGTTGTTTCCTGAGAATTTACTGCACTTACTGGAAAATTGTTTGGCATGTAACAATAAAAGATATAGTAAAAAAAGATGAGATATTGTGGTTGGTCACATTGCACTGCTATTATTTTGAACAGCACTGTATATACAGGGTGGCACGGAAGATGAGCGGTAAGCGCATCCGCAGCACAGTTCTGGGGTCATGGGTTTAAATCCAGCTACCGGCCTCCCTGTGTGGAGTTTGCATGTTCTTCGCGTGCTTGCGTGGGTTTCTATCGGGGACTCCAGTTTTCCCTCACATTCCAAAGACATGCATGTCATGTTAATTGGCCGGTCCAAATTGTCCCTGGATGTGAACGAGCGAGTGAGTTGTCTTCTCTCTGTGTGCCCTGAGACTGGTTGGCAACCAGTTCAGGGTGTCCCCTGCCCACTGCCTGAAGACAGCTGGGATGAGCAACCCCGTGACTCTACTGAAGATAAGCAGTGCAGATAACAGATGTACTGTATATATATATATATATATATATATATTAAACTTCATTTTTAAATAGGGGCCAAAGTTAAGACACCAATGGTGTCATTGCCTTCACACCATCCCCAAATGAAAGCCCCAAAATAATTTTAAGTACCAACAGCAGCCCAACAAGACACATTATATTTACACTATCTGATGCAATGCTATCGCTTTAGTGTCTTATTTTGATTATGACGTTTCAATCCAATTGGTAAATAAATGAATATTCATTGACTCTTATGTGGCCAAAGGTGAACGGATAAAATTTCAACTTGGGGTTTTGCATCCCTGAGAAAAGTAGTGTTCAAGTTTCACCTCAGCGTATTAGCAAAATGAGCTGTGACATCACATGTCCATAATATAAGGCGCCCATTGCTTGCCCGATTCAGTGAGCACAGATCATCTTCGAACAAGCAACAAAGAACGCACTGTCGGTTGTGATCGAGCCAAGGCAAGATACTAGATTCAATCCACTACTTCGAAACGGTAAGTGTAAGTGTTCGCTTACCTATACATGAATTGAAGGAAATCATTTACATTGGGTTGACTTGAGTCAAACGTCAAGGCATTGTATTAATGATATAGACCTAGTAAAAATAAAGAAACAGTCTGCTTTCCAGTTCTGAAAATGTGTATTGGTTTTATTTTCTACATATGAGTGAGCATGCAAAACACATGGTGATCAAGTGGGAGGCCTCGGGCTTAAAGGAAAGATCAGACAGGATAAGACGCAGTTCGTAAAAAGTCATTGAGCCCCTCGGTGGCATGAATAAGGAAAATGCATTTGAGAACCTCACCTCTTCTGATTTTTGTATTACTTAAAATCTGTTGGCCTTCTTGTGTGAATCTTGGCCATTTTCTCTGGTTAACTTAAAGTCTGATAGTGTTCTTTCCTCAGGCCATGTGCTTAGACAGCGTGCAGCATTGTCAGATGATAAAGAAGCAGCAGTCATATGTTGTCACACCGAGGAGAAAAACAAGACTCTGGCCAGATTGTTGACTTAGTATTGTTCATTGGGTGACTACATTTCCTACACAAACTTCCACGCGTCATTTTTGGAAAACTCGTTAGCAGGGTTGAAACTTGATTTGGAGCCTGTCAGAGGGTGAGATACAGTGGAATATGTTTGCCAACCAGCCATTTGCAAGGTATTGGTCAGGTTTTGCATTTAAAAAAAATATGGCCAAGGGGGCTAGGCCTGGAAACATACAGTGCCTTGCAAAAGTACATATTCCCATATTTCAGACTTCAAACTTATCGATAAAAAACTCAAAACAGTTTCTATAACAGCATGTTGGACACAGTCACAAACCAAAAAATGTACTCCACATTGTGTATTGTTCTAACAAATAATAACATGGAAAAGAAGGCGTAGCAAGAATGTTGGCCCCGTTAGAGTTAATACTTTGTACAAACTCATTTTGCTGTGATTATAGCTTAGTCTTAGAAATAGCAGAAATAGAAATATTTGCCCATTCTTACAAACCAGCTCAAGCTCGTTAAGGTTTGATGGTGATCTTGAGTGCACAGCAATTTTTTAGATCTTTCCACAAATGCTCTGTAGGATTTAGGTCTAGACTTTTGCATGGCCCTTCTATCACCCTTATTTTGTAGATTTGGCCTTATGTTGATGGTCGTTGTCCTGTTAAAAGGTAAACCTGTGCCCCATTCTCAGGTTTCTCGCAGACTCCAACAGATTTCGGCCAGAATTGGCCTGTATCTGGCTCCATCCTTCTTCTCGACTAATGGAACAATCTTTCAGGTCCCTGCTAAAGAAAAGCAACCCTAGAAGTGATGCTGCCACCACCATGTTTGACATTGGTTGTGGTGTTTTCAGGGTGATGTGCACTGTAACTCTGACGCCAAAAGTATATATATATATATATATATATATATATATATATATATAAATTGGGGCGGCAGTAGCTCAGGAGGTAGAGCGATCATTTTAGGGTTAAGGGATCCCAGTTCAAATCCGGCTTGTCCGTGTTACATGTTGAAGTTTCCTTGGGTAAGACACTGAACCCCCAATACCCCCAATAAGCAGGTTAGCGCCTTACATGGCTGCACAGATCATGGCTGCTATTGGGAAATGTGAAGCACACTGTAAAGCGCTTTGGGAAGTCATTGACTTGAAAAGCGCTATGTAAATGCAGATCATTTCAGATCATTTCATATTACACACTGTACCTTTAACCTTTTTATTACAGTGCGGGCCTCAATCTATCATCCTGAGGAGTGCGAGTTTGAAAGCCCTGGTCCAAGACATTGGATCAATCTTGTCAAACAAGCATTTCCCCAGCTGGAGAAATCTTGTGACTGGAATTTGTCTTCAAAATGTGCATGCAGAGCAAGTGGATGATTACCCCAAGGTAGCGTCGCTGTGGCAGTTATTGTCACAAGATGCTATGATTCATAGCAATCACAAAAAATAACCACCGTGTGACAATCAATTGTTTGCTGAGTGATTCTGCCCTCATACATGGACAATTTCAATTGTGTGCACTGTGACATTGACAGGATTATTCACTTTTTTACTGCATTTCTTCATCTATATAACCTGTGGCGGGGTGGTTATAAGGTAGAGGTCAATTGATTATTGGGCAATATTTGGTCATTTGACAGATATCTGCATTTTTATCCATTCGACGGGCCGGTTAAATATATCTAAAACTAGGTTATCTAGGCTCAGATTCAGCTGAGCCTTGCTCTCTCTCTCTCTCTCCCGGTCCTCTCTCTCCTCGGATGCTACCCACCCGCACAATCTGATTGGATAAGCGACTGGGGGCAGAGCCACTTAAGCAGGAAGAAGAAAGTTTGAGCGGAAGCTCTGATAACTTGACTGATACAGTGGCTTGCGAAACTATCTGGCCCCCTTGAACTCTGTGACCTCTTTCCACATTTCAGACTTCAAACATAAAGATAAAAAACTGTAATTAATTCTGAAGAATCAACAATAAGTGGGACCCCTTCACTTGAAGTGCAGCAAACTGTCCAGAAGTTCAGTGAGTATCTCTGAATGATTCAATGTTGATCTAAATGACTAACGATGATAAATGGAATCCACCTGTGTGTAATCAAGTCTCTGTATGAACGCACCTACACTGTGATAGTCTCAGAGGTCTGTTTAAAGCACAGAGAGCATAATGAAAAACGAGGAACACACCAGGCAGGTCCGAGATGCTGTTGTGGAGAAGTTTAAAGCTGGATTTGAATACAAAAAGATTTCCCAAGCTTTAAACATCCCAAGGAGCACTGTGCAAGCAATAACATTGACATGGAAGGAGTATCAGAACACTGCAAATCTACCAAGATCGGGCCGTCCCCCTAAACTTTCAGCTCATACAAGGAGAAAACTGTTCAGAGATGCAGCCAAGAGGCCCATGATCACTCTGGATGAACTGCAGAGGTCTACAGCTGAGGTGGAAGAATCTGTCCATAAAACAACAATCAGTCGTATACTGCACAAATCTGGCCTTTATGGAAGAGTGGCAAGAAGGAGGCCATTTCTTAAAGATATCCATACAAAGTGTCATTTAATGTTTGCCACAAGCCACCTGGGAGACACACAAAACATGTGAAAGAAGGTGCTCTGGTCAGATGAGACCAAAATCGAACTTTTTGGCAATAATGCAAGACGTTATGTTTGGCGTAAAAGCAGCACAACTCATCACCCTCAACACACCATCCCCACAGTCAAACATGGTGGCGCTTTTCTTCAGCAGGGACAGGAAAGATGGTTAAAATTGATGGGAAAATGGATGGAGCCAAATACAGTACCATTTTGGAAGAAAACCTGATGGAGTTCGCAAAAGACCTGAGTTTGGGACTGAGATTTGTCTTCCAACAAGACAATGATCCAAAACATAAAGCAAAACCTACAATGGAATGGTTCACCAAAAAACCTTTCAAGATGTTAGAATGGCCAAGTCAGTTACCGGCGTCGTCCTTATGCTAATAATTGGTATCGGCTTGAAAAACCCATATTCGTCGATCCCTATTGTAATATTGTATATTATCACTACATTTCCAATGCAGTAGGATTAATTTAAATACAGTAAAAGTTAAGTGTGTGTCACTTTTACCAAGGGTCAGCAACAAGGGGCTCTTCGGCACTCCCAAGTGGCTCCCTTGTTTTTTTTTTCAAACATGTTTGATAATGAAAAATGATATGGTTTCTTTAGGTTGGAAAACACATTACAAACATTCTTAACATTTTCCAATGAATACAGACATTTGTATTGTTTGTGTAGTGCAGTGGTTAGCATGTTCACATAACGTGCGATAAGTCCCTGTTTCAAGACCAGTGGAAACATTTGCTGGCCTGGGGAGGGATGGGTACCACCAGGCTGTAGTTGCTTGCCCAAGAAACATCACAAGAAATGGTGCCCCAAATGGTTAAGGGATACAACAATATATATGTAATGCAGTATTTTGCCTTCCTTATAAGGGTCATACTTTTTTGTTTCTTTTTGTGGGTCCAATATGACTCTTTCAACATTTTGGGTTGCCAACTGATAACCTATGTGGATGCCGAGAACCCAGCATTCATGAACTGATTAATCATCTAATTGAGAGGCATTGCAGACACCTGCTATTGATTAAATCTGTTGGAAAGTGACGAGTTCTTAAATCTACAGAACCTCGACTACCGACACCTGGCACTGAAGCAGCCTGGTTTACAGTACAGTATTCATATTTTCTTTTTATATTTTACTCTCGCTGTTGTTTTGGAGGGTGCATTACTGCAGTGGCAAATGGATCTCACACTTTATCTGTAATCTGACAAAGCCCAGGGCAACACCACAAACAAGTTTGTTATAAATTTACAGATAAAAAGCTCCACACTGATCAAGTTTACAGTTAGGTTTTAGTACTGCTGCATTCAATGATGGTAGGAAATAAAAATGATCACTTATGAGGGTTTGAGTCAAAAGCAATCAACAAAGATAGATGATTCCTATTAACTGTTTGTTGTTACTTGCTTATAATAAAAAATGGTTGATCGGATCCCTTAAGCACTAGGGTCATAGGGGCACCATTTCCTGTGGTGTGTCTTGGGCAAGTACAGCCTGGTGGTGCCCATCCCTCTCCAGGCGCAGATATGTTTCCACTTGGTCTTAAATTCGGGAACTTTCACGTAGTGGGTGAATGTGCTAACCACTGCACTACGCAAACACAATATAAAGAAATACGAAATCAAAAATATCCCTCCAAAATTGTCATTGTTTTCCATCTACCATCAGTCTCAAAAGGTGGCTTGTAATAGTCCAATAGTTTTTGGGGACTTTGCAGCTTGAATATCCGCGTTCATAAAGGACGTTTCCTTGTTTACTTCCCACCCAGTAACAGACCTCTATGGGTTTTTAGTTTGGTCCATTTTATACATTATGTAGTCCCAAAACGGATGTGAAATTTGGGTGGTGTTTAGCCCATCTACCAGATTCAATTATATGCAGGAAACGGTCTGACTGGGATCAGAAGTCGGATATTTAGGGCCATCAAAATGAAAAATACACATGACTATTGACAAAGGAACATCCCCTTTACATGGCAGCAGAAATGATGCCAATCACACAGGAGAGGCGGGAGTGACGTCTTTACACAACAGACATCGTTTAAGCATTTAAATATTTTTATTAAAGTTAAGGAATATATAATTTTTGTCAGTCATCAAAATCAAAGTAGCATACTTGTTTGCTCCTCTCTCCAATGGTGTGCTACATTTCTGTGTCAACTAATAAACGTGAGGCTTTTCCGGAATTCAAATTTCTTTGCATCTCATACATTTCCCGAGTGAGGGAAACCGCGCATGTGCAGTAATGCACATGAGAAATTGGACTACTCTAACACGTAAACGAGTAAGTCTTGTAGGACAGATATGGTCCAAATTCCAAAGTTGTATCCATCCATTTATGGTGTAAGTTTAGCTTCTGGTAAGCCACGTACTAGCAAAATCTTTCAACACTTTTTGAGCAAGGAGTAAAGAAGCACGGCACTTCATTGATTTTGGTGAGTAAGTCCTGGCTGTGAATTTGGTCTCCAAAAGTAATTTAAAGGCATATTTCTTACGTTTTGAAAATGATTTATTTATTTTTCATCCAAATAAAGACCGTTTTGGGGGGAAAATCTTCTGTGTTTTTTATTTTAATGTGTTTTCAATGTGTTTTTGTTGGGCTTGTGGTGTGGAGCCAGCCAAGTCACAACTCCCCAGTTACCTTGATTGTAACATATCACAAGACTATAATGAGCGAGATGTCACAACATGGCTTTAATACATCATATGATTCACAAAGCAATGATTCACATCAAAGAAATCTAAGCTTTACTTTTTGACTTGAAAGGCAAAAAGGGGTGGACAAAGTGTGATGCATTTCTTCTCTTTTTTAGGGATTGACAAGAACACAACTACTTAAATTTCTGGTATGAAAAAAATGTAATTTTTGTTTCCTTTGCAAAACACTTTCTTTCATAGAGTTGGAATCATTTTTGCCATGGTACCTTGATGTGAGGGTAATGCCATTTCTTTTTCCTTAGACCAGTATGGGACAAGCTCAGGACAAAGTAGAAGGAGGAGAGCAAACCCTTGTTGATGGATTAGAGGACATGCACCCTGACTGTGGACACTCAGAGAGTCATGCAAATGATGTCATGAAGGCAGGACATGCCTGTGAAGAGGAGCCTGGCACCACAGAAAGGAAAAAGGAAGCGACAAAGCCAGACACGGAAGACTTGGGTGTGAGCCAGAGGCAGGAGCTGACGGCACCTTTCGATGAGAAGCATGCCAATTTGGGCTTGAACCCAGGAGGAGTGTCAGGAAGAAATATCGGAGAAGAAGACAGAAGGGTGGCTTCGCCGGGCAAAGACCAAAAACGGTGCTTGACAACTGATAGGGAAGCACCAAAAAACAACCTGCTCGACAAAAATACGAAGGAATTTGAAGTTTCTTCGACCATCACAATGGAGGATGAAGGTGAGTGCAACCGAAGCAAATGTGAGTTGTATGGCCACAGTGCAAATTGTTGGGAGACAAACGCTTTACTTTCGAAAATGGAAGCCAGCAAAAATTATCAAGATGACTCGGCGGGTCTCGAACCTGCTTTAATTTTGGACAAACTACTTAGGAGGAACCGAAAAGAGGCCTGTCCTGGCCTGGAAAAGATACAGGAGATAGAAGTTGATCAACTCAACATGGAACTGGATATGTCTATACCTGTCGCTATGGCAACGACTTACACTGGCGAGGAAAGGAACGCCGCCGAATTCGTCACCCGGAACATCTTGGGGTCCTCTGCAATCAAAACAACACAGGGTGACTTTAAAGTTGAAGAACCTCTTGACCGTTTGAGCAAAAAATCTAAAACCAAGAAGCTGAATAAATCAACAAAGGATGCAGACAACAAGGCAATCATACCAAATAAAGGCGCTTCATATTCAGCATCACATGAAAGGAGGCCTTGTGATGTCAAGCGTGTGAGCTCTAAGGAAGCCGTGCCCACCTATGGCACGCTAAATCAATGTAAGGACCACACAGCAAACTCGGTGCATGTTCTCACAAGAGCAAATGAAGATGACTGCTCCAATTCGATCCCATCCAAGGCAAAAGAAAGGAAAGATCTTTCCACGAGCCAAAAAGAAACAGAAACCCCGAAGGGGTCTGATAAAAAAACAGTCCGAGAACAAGACAATAAGGTTTTAATGAGAGAAAAGTCCCCCGACCCTGCCAGGCCTAGACCAGTCTCCGATCTCATAAAAGAAAACATACAGCTACATGAGAAAAGGCTCCACCAGGATTGGTCCAAGCCTGTTGAGATCAAATTTGATGAGTATAGTCAGTCAGTGAAGGTGGCCCAAATGAAGGCCAACTTTGACTCGCCCCAAAAATCACCTGAAAAAGCCATCGAGAGGAAGCCGTCTGTGAGAAAAGGTAAGGGCTTGGTTTTTGGCGGCCCCCTCATTTCGGAATCCGAGCATACGGGACAATACATTTCGGTATAACAGTGGGCCTGGATTATGTAGTTCGCCATCTGCTTTGCTGGTTTTTGCAACGAATGCAAGTTCTAGCAGGCATTTTACTACAAGCACAAATATAATCACGTGACTGAAATACAGTATAAGAAAAGGTGATATGAAAAAGGAAAGCTTGATATCAGCATGAGTGTTTCTGAAAAACATTGACATCTGGTGGTTATTATAGTATTTGCATTATAAGAACGTACACACGGTCATCAAAATGTAAACCCCTTGATCATTATTTGAAAATGCAAAATTTTTGCTAGTTTTTTCTAGGGTTGGGTAGGGTTACTTTAACTTGATTACTTTCAATTACTTTTGGATTACTCCAATACCAAATATGCTAATAAAAGACAAAAGAAACTAAATATGAATAAAATTACTAAATTTTGTGCAGGCTTGGGCAGCAACGGTACATGGAACGGCAAAAATTATGTTGGCAAGCTGTTTGGATTTATTTTCATTTTGTTTCTGTCACATTTTATGTTAGTTTTGCCGGAGATCAAAGAGATCAAAGCCAGGAGAGAAAATTTACCACTTGTTGTGAGTCACAATTTTAGTCATATTTAGTTTATTTTGTCATTTATTAGCATATTTGGTATTGGAGTAATCCAAAAGTCATTGAAAGTAATCCAGTTAAAGTAACCCTACCCAACCCAGGTTCTTGGCCTGGGCAGCACAGCGGGGCAGTGGTTAGCGCGTGTGCGGCATAGTTCTAAGGTCTTGGGAACCTCCAACTACAGGACTTCCTGTGCGGAGTTTGTATGTTCTCCCCGTGCTTGCGTGGGTTTCCTCCGGGCACTCTGGTTTCCTCCCACATTACAAAAACATGCATTTCAGGTGAATTGGCCAGTCCAAATTGTCCCTAGGTGTGAATGAGCGAGCGAGTTTTCTGTCCCTGTGTGCCCTGCGATTGGCTGGCAACCAGTTCAGGGTGTCCCCTGCCCACTGCCCGATGATTGCTGGGATGGGCTCCAGCACCCCCTTGACCCTACTGAGGATAAGTGGCACAGCTAATGAGATGAGATGTTCTTGGCCCCCCTAGTGGACGCAGGGTACTAAGCAGTCGCTTCGTTTATTATACATTGGGCTCGTCAAGGAAGTAAAGACAGGAAGTAAGGGAGGGGGGAATTGTTCGCTGCTCCCCAAAACTCGCGTTATCACAGAACGGGCACTGATTGTTGAGTTGAAGTGTCAATCAAATCATCTCAACTAATCAGCGACGGCTAACTGGTGCGGGGGCTGGTCTACTTTCCGGAGCAAGCAAAGCGCTCCGAAAGGAAAGCAATTTATATCAACCTATCTGTCACAGGGTGGAACCATTTGGGATACGCTGTTTTAATATCCCATTTTCCCCAGGAATATTTTGCTTTTCCTCTCAGAAGGTGAGCGAAATTTGTTGACATTTGAAGATGTGTTTATTTCCCCCTCGTTTGACGCTCCAAACGTCACGCCCTCGCGAAAGTACACACTGGGTGGTTTTAAGCTAACGTTAGCCGGCACGTAAGACGAGTGTCGTTAGAACGGAAATCGTGCTCCATTGACGGGAAAGGCGCTGAAAAATGTCGGCGTCGAGGACTCGCTTGTGAGGAGTTGGGCGTTTGGCTTTTATTGCGGATGTGATGAGGGTGGAATAGCCAAGCTTAGTGCGGCTAATACAACTTATTTGTTCCGTAGCGGCAAAGGTAGAGCAGACAGAAAAGCCGCGCCCTGGCCCCTGGCAGCCAACTGCCACCCGCTTCGCACCTCCACAGAATCATTGCGACATCCCATTCTCAAAACATGTTCTACAGTGCGATTTTAGCGGTCCTCTTTAATTTAATGACTTTAATTAGCAGAAAATTATTAAAAATGTTAAATTATTTCTTGTATCTATTTTATTATGAGCTTATTTTAGTATAACATTTGGAAATAATCCCAAATAAAATGTAGCACACCACTGTGTAGATTACATAAAGTACAATGAAAAAGTGGTAATAAAACAGTGTTTCACATTGAATTTTGTGAGATCCAGGTGGGAGGACAGTCTCGGCGGGTCTAGAGGCATGCCCCCAGGAAGACAATTTTCTACATTTTAAGTTCAAAAGGGTTGATTTAGTGCATTTTTAGAGCGAAACCAAGAAGTTAGATTAATGATGAGTGTGTGGTGTGCCCTTGTTTACTATTAAATTATAAATACAATAGTTACGAAAGTCACAGATAACAAACAGGTCATCCCCACAAAGCATGGTACATGAGACAGGAGTTTAATGCAAAAGAGTTTTAACTTTAATCAAATAATACTCATATCGGGAATTTGGTAAAGTGCATTTTAAAATATCCGTACTGCTGCTTTTGTGATTGCTGCTATGACAGGATGCTGGTTTCTCTTCGATGGTTTACTGGAGGTTATTGCATACCTGTCACCTTCAGCCAATTTTACCCTCTATTAATGATTTCATTTCCCTTGTTAAGCCGCACTAAATAAATCTTAAAAACACAACGCGGAATCCATTTACTCACAGCAAGACAGAGAATGTAGAACAAGAAAGAACCTTTTTTATTGTATTTCTTTTTTTTCTCTTACAAAAGTTCTTATATGGTCAATCATCTTTTCAAGTTGAATATCTGGGTTCAGTTTGAAAATAATTTTGTCCAATATCAATTTTATTTTTTATTGAATTACTTTACGAACAAATTTGTGTGAATGTGAAGTAAAATAAATTATATTTCAAGTAGCTAAAATAAGCACAAGTTCAATACAATAAAACAATAAAAAGTAAAATAAAGAATATTTGTATAAATGGGTAAAATAAGCGCATGTTCAAGTAATATTTTAAAGTATTTTAAATAGTACGAGAAATAATTACTTATAACATGAAAAATTATCTGTGTACATATATTATTACAAGTATTCCCAAGGGCTCCAAGTGAGTATTAAACAGGATCTTTTCAGTTGGGATTCACTGAAATGAAAATACTAAAACGGCAGCTCCTAAATAAATCGCAAACAAATAATAACAATGTGTACTCACTTTCTCAAATTAAGCATAATAAAAGATCATAAAGAACTGACTATTACTATAATTTTTCTTCAAACTAATTTTATTAAACTCTCATATGCTTATTTGGTCATTTAGGTCGTGTCCCTAATGTTCGGTTGTTCTTTTTTTAACAATAGATACAGTAATCCTATCTGAATATAACATTCATAATATTTACAGTTGATTTTCATGAGGTAATGACATAACCTAATAATTACTTCCTTAATGTGAATTGTTATTTCATATCTCGTGTACCCTGTCGTCTCCAACTTGGTTGTTCCCTTAAAACAGATGAGTAGCCCACGTACAAGTTGGAAAATAGTTTATTAGTGATGGCTCATTGGGTTCTCGAGAAAATTTTATATCTAACTGGCATGATGTTTTAACTTTTGGCTTAGCCTATTTTTAACTCCACTCATTACAACCTCTTAGTTTCCTTTCAGGCCATTCAGTAACAAAAAGTAGCTTTTCAGATTAAAAAAGTTTGCTTACCCCTGCTTTATATCACTATTTGTGAAATATTGGTTTGGTAAATAAAAATGGTTCATTTAAAAAAAAGGATAATAAAGCCAATTTTGTGATTTGGTTCTATCAACATACTGGGCTAGAATACTGGTCAATTAACAACCATCCTCATGAGTCAATTTCCCTCAAGTTATTATTAGATCGCTTCTCTTTTGTTTCTAGTATTTTGTCGTCAACAACACTGTTTTAACAACCCTCTCATTGATTCTCAGTGGATCCTTTTTTTTTCTGCATGCCCAAGAGCAAATGAAGATGGTGCGTGATAAAATGTCAGGAGGGGAGTGCACAAGTTGCAGTGTCGCTTTGGAGTGATTTTACGAGTTGAAGTTTCTTTGCATTCCTACTTTGAGGTGACTGCTGCTGATTCACTTTACTTAACGCTTGACAGTCTGATGTTGTGTTTAGGCTCGCGTGGTGCCCTGAATTTTTAGTGTTTTAGTGTTTGTGCTGCAACTATCAATCTGGTTTGCCATGGCCTGGCCAAAGAAAGGTAGAATAGAATGAGAGAGTTGTAAAGAAGACGGATAGCAAACAGTCATTCTAATTTTTATATACATTGTTGTAATTTTGAATATTATTTTTAACTTTTAGCTCAATTTAATGTTTGTGAACACTATATGCATTCATCTTAGATTCTGTGGCCTTTTTTGAATGTATTAATCAAATTGATTTTTCATGCCATTGTTGGTTTCTGAGTTGTAGCCCCAATGTTGGGGATATTATAGGGGAGTCTGCATGAATAAATCCATCCAAACACGCCTACCTTGTCATTGACATAGAAATAAACGCATTCACAACAAATGAGCAAACTAAGCTTTTTCATTATTATTCTCGCTATCTTCAGCACCTACTCTCAACTTAGCTTTTCAATTAAGCATTAATTTAATACCATTATAGTTTACCTTCTGTAAAAAAATGCTGTCCAGTATTTGCTGACTTTTTTCATATTTTTATTTTTATTTTTTTAATTTTTTTAACCAAAAGCTTGGATTGGCCCCAGCAAGTGTTACCTTTTGTGAAGCAAATCAGCATGAAAATGAATTATTTCACTTTACTGTATTCTGTTAATTGTGTCTTAGTGTGCATATCTGTTTTCAATATATTAGGTGGGTTACTCGGAAAGCTAATAAAAACAATGGGTCTCGTATTTATTCATTTTTGTTGAATTTGTTTATGAATATTTGAGGTTTGATCTTCATCCCTCTTATTTTTTTGTTCTTCTAACCGCTTAAAGCATGCCCCCAGAGCTCCTTCTCTGTAGGATTCTAATCATTCTGTATGAAATCTTGGGTAAAGACCATTTTAGGTGACTGTTTTTTTTCTCATAGGATTTAAATTTAAAGTCGACTTTTCTTAAATCCTAAACTCTTTAATTCAGTCGGCTCAGAAGTTCTAAGTTGTAGTGCTAATACCCCTAAGATGGCGATAGGGTGAAGTGGGAGACTTGCAGTTGATTTAATTTGTTGTATGTTTGAGTTTGTTTTTTTAATAAACCAAGATCTACAGGCCACATTTGCTTCATGCTTGCAATTATGATGCTTGTTGTGGTTATCTATAAGATAAGAATGAAACATATACTTAAAAGTTTTTTACTTTCAAAAGTAAGGTTCTATTTAATGTGTTTGCTTTCAAAAGTAAGTTCCTATTTATTGCTAGTATTAGCTTTTTGTTGTTGCAAAAAATAACTTAACCAAAAGTTGCTTCACTTTCATTGGTTTTGTTTTGTACCAATATTGAACTTATACTTAGATTTTCACATGGCTGAAATGTTTATGTCGGTTATCAAATTCCCCAAGACAAACAAGCTGTAAGCAAATCTATACCCTTCTCAAATAAAAGGACGAGCATGCTTTAACAACTATTTGGTGCCTCAAGTCTTTGTATATTACATCACATAAAAAAAATCTATTAATGACTTTTGACATGTTCACAACAAATTTAGGAATCTTCTTTCAGTATCATTCTAAATTTAGAATTATTAAAAAAAAAAATTGTTAGCTCTCAACTACTTTCCCAATTTGATATTGAAGTATTCTTTACGCAGTAAGAAGGTATTGTAACACTTAAATATTTTGCTAAAAGTGGATAGTATTACCATTTTTTTCTGATTTCAATTTTAGAGCAAAAAATCGTCCCATTGGACGGTTTTCAATGACAATAGGCCCCTGAGAAAAACGAACGCCAATGTGGTCCACAGCGAAAATAAATTACACAGTTGTCATAAAGATTAGTTAAGTTGATGTCCTCTTGGCTGCTCTTTGTGTACATAACCTTTACTACTCTGTCATAGTCTGAGTGCATTATAAATGTGTTTTTCTGTGCCTTGTTGTATTGTTAACCTTTAAACCCCATTCACATCTAGCATTTTGTTTGACTGTCTTTTATTCTATGAGGTATAAAAATGTATAATATTACCAGTGGAAACGGCTACTTCTCTTGTGTTAGATGCTTCCACATGCATTTGAACAGAGGAAGGGGTTTATGTAGACCAAATGGGAGGTGAAAAAACAGCATCTTATCTTATTGGTGCACAAAGCTCTGGAATGTAGCTAGTGAACTGATCACAATAGTAGTCCGTGGCCTTGAATACAGGAAGATGATTTGGGTGACGTTGCATGCAATCATGACGACAAAAGACGCATGGGTGTGAAATATATAATAATAATAATAATAATAATTTCCTTGTATTGTCATTCTGTGTAACAATGTACACAGAACGAAATGTCGATTGCATCTGACCCGATGCAGCCGCAGCCAAGAGAGGGCGCCGCCGACCACTTTTTAAGTCTTAGGAATGACTCGGCCGGGGCGCGAACCCGAACCTCCCAGTCTCAAAGCGGGCGCCTTACCATCTAGGCTACTGAGCTGGTATAACGACTTTAATGTCTTTTGTTTCAGTTCCTAACATTGCCTAGCTCTTTGTGGACATACCTTGTTCTGACAACTCTGCCTATAGGTTAATTGATTAAAATAAAAAATAAATAAATTGTTTGATTCTTCCTAGTCTGTATTTAAACTCAACTTATTTATTACCTAAATCACCCGAGCAGCTAGTGCATGGGTCTGTAACCTTCTTGACTCAAAGAGCCATATTAGCACAACAAATAAATATATATTCTCTTTTTAGAAGGAGCCAAACCATATATTTTAAGACAAAACTTAGGAAAACGACAAAACTGCTTCTTAAAAAAATTACAGGGCCTTTTATTTCTCTACGTGATGGTACGTGATTTGATACAATTTATGAAATGAGAATGCCAGACCCTTTGTCCCATATGAACAAATATACCACTTTAAACTTGTCACCCTCCCGCAGTACAAGCTCATTTTGAATTTTTTCACAAGTGAATGTTTCAAAAGAAGATGAAAGCAGAGTTCTTTTGTAATAATATGACAAAATACTGCAAATGAGAACACTGTCATATTTACCTTAGGTGCAGACGACGCTGTCCGCATAGCTCCAATTTCCCCTACTGCTCTGTGTGCTTGGCTGGCGTTTTTTTGCGTTTACAGTTGTTTCTGTGGGTTTCCATTAACGTGTCTCAACAGTGAACATACATTGAATGATGAGCTTCGATATAAAGGATTTCTTAGCAAGGTTTTGCCAAAACAGGGTCTGTTGATGTGACATTCCGACTGTAACTGTAGTTGGCCTTTTTGTACGGGACCGAACCAATTACCAACGACCTGTTTAGTTGGCAATGCACGCACTAATCTCCATTCTGTCCTTATCAGAATTGGAAAGTTATAGAAGAATTAACATTTCCAAAATGTTATCTCTCAGCTGTATGTACTCATGAAAAGGATCATATCTTGCTTGTGAGCCATTGGTCCTCAACCCCTCAGCTAGTGGGATAAATGGAGATGAATGCCTGTTGAAAATGTTTATAGTGGAACTTAAACCTAATGCAGTCAATGATAGATCCCTACTGTGCTTAAGAACAACACAATGTATTCCTCATTGTTTTCACTTTTTTGAGACTATATAATCAGATTGGTTACATTTTTGTGTTTTATCTGAACTAGTTATTGTTCGCAAGCCCGGTTTCTTTTACTACTTTTAGTGAACATATTTCCCATTTAACGTGCAATGGTATTGCATTGGAGATCAACCGATAATCAGTGCAGACCTATAATTGGTTCCAATATTCAACTCAATTGCAGATGTCTTCATCAGCCATTTTTATTAATTTTAAAACCAAAGACTTGTTGCTAATGTTGCAAAACGCAGAACTTGCATATTTTGCAGAAACCGGTGACCTTTATGGGTTCACCTAGTGGACATATTCTAACCTGTGCAGTCCTTTTAGACATTTTATGATTAAGGGCTGTACAAATAAATGTAACTTGACTTGACATGCCATTTACCAGACATTTTACATTTGCTTTAAAACAAAATGGTTCAAATTATACTACCCTGCCGTCAGATTGTTTTTTCTTCACAAGCTCACAATGCTAAGTGTAATGTGATATGATGCTGACTCAGTTGAGTATAAAACATTTCTATCTTTGAAGTGAATAACTTGTCTTAAAAAAGTGCCAGTGGGTACAGGTTACCCCAAGACAGCATCAGTTTCACTTGTATTTGTCCTAAAATACTCCACCTTTCACCTATGCTGTCTTGCTCTCAAAAAAAAAAACCAAACATGTTCAAAATAATGATATAATCCGTTAAAAATAAATAACCCTAACATGTAATTTGAAAAACTCTGGGCTTTAAGTTTCAACTTTTTAAAGTGTTTTGGCTGTTTCTGTGACCAATATTCCACATCTGCTTCTTATACGTAAATATATAAACATAACAACACACTTTGTTGTGTCATGCTACATTGTGCTTGGGGCAGATAAAAGCTACAGTACTTGTGTTTTACAATGCACAAGTAACAAGCATCTTCTATGGAAAAAGTACCTGCTTTTTTTTCCTCTACACCAAGGGTCAGGAACCATATTGACAGAAAGAGCTAAAGAAGCAAAAAAACTATTTAAAAAGTAAATTCAACAAAACCGCCAAATCTGCTCTTGAGACAAAACCTAATTCTGCAGCACATTTTATTTCGGTGTGACATTTTGAATTAATAACATCTATGAAATAATATCAATGCTAGAGCTTGTGCCCCATGTCAATATAAATATACCACTAAAAATATATCTCCCTGCAATTAGTTTTTAAGCGTATTGAGGGGATCATTTTGACTGTCATTTTTCAACTTTCAAAACAGGGTGCGCCCAAAGTTCTTTTTTAAAAAATGTCACAAAATACTGGAAACGAGGATACCAACGTGTTTACCTTCAGTGCAGACAGCGCTGGGCAAGAAGGAGTGCACGCGTCCTCTCCTGTGTATAGCTCCGCCCATTCCTACCGCTCACCCAATCAAATTGCTCCAGGTGCTTTACTAGATCTTCTGGATAAAAAGTTTATTTCGGGTTAAAGTTCGTTGTGTTGCTTTTCATGATAAGGTCTCTAAACAATGATCATAGTAGGGGTCCCACGCATCCTTAAAGTCTTAAAAGGCATGGAATTCATTATTCTAAAAACAAGGCCTTAATGGCATTAAAATGTCTTTTAATTTTCGAAAGTCTTAAAAATTTGAACATGTTAATAATATTTACATTTGTTTGAAATAAAACGATTTAGTAACATTTATCAATTGTCTTTTTTTTTAAGTTCACCAATTTACTCTCATAGCAACATTGCGTGACCACAATAACAGAACAATCAAAAGGGTGATGTGTTTTCACAATACACATAGCAACCTTAGGCAAGGACATTTTGACTAGAGGTAAGATCTTGGGCCCAAAACCAAGATCCTGCACCCAATCTTTATCCGAACCCGGCCCGAATTCGGGCATAAAAGGTCTCCCTCGCAGTTTTTTTTTCTTCTTGGAGGATCTGAACAGCATGCCCTTACTTTTACTCAATTAATAATTTTGATGACTACTTTTTACCTCTACTTGAGTGGTATTATTCTGAATTTACTTTTACTGGAGTAACACACTTGGGCGCTGCATCTGAACACTTCGCGTACTCCGACGCCGAAGTGCTTGCTTCGTGTATATATATATATATATATATATATATATATATATATATATATATATGTATATGTATGTACTGGACCGAACCCCTAATGAAGTCAGCATCGTCTCGGCCTCGCGTTTGTGAAAAACAGTTCCTCGTGTAGCTGTACATTTAACATTGAGCAAATTCCATTTGATCTCCAAGCCATGTGTACTCATGGAAAGAGCCATATATGGCTCGCGAGCCATAGGTTCCTGACCCCTGCTCTACTCCTAAAATTAGTGACATTCTCTTCTGCGTCAGTATTTTTTTTTTTTTTTCAATAATTTGACCGCATTTGTGCATAGGCCACAACAGATGTTAATTATACTCCAGTTTGACTTTTGTGCTTTTTTGACTATTATTTATATTTCAGGTAATACAGTGCACACTTTGTTGTGTAATCGTCTTTTTTTTTAATTGCAATTTGCCAGGCTTGTTCCAGCACATTGTCTCATTGTGTATACCTGGCCTAGTGCCGGTAATCGCTTATTGTAGACTGGAATGCAGAGAAGCCTGCTAGGACGGTGTGGTGGTGCTTTTGGGGGTGGTAATTTCCTCAGGCTGTGGGTTCAGTCCTCTTTCTGTCTTTACACATCAGGGTCAACTCCTGATCCATTCAAGAGGCGAGAGTATATGCTACAATAATATTGAAAGATCTACAGTCTCCTTACAAAAACGTTAACGTGAAACCTCTAAGATTCTGAAGGCTGTCACAGGGATAACTCCCCTTCCCAGGTGCAGCTTACATAAGTTTAGGTCACCGACCGCCTGCCAAACTGGTGCTTAAAAATGTTAGCGTAAATATTTCTTCATTGATATTTTCAAAGTTGTCAGTATTATTTTCATATGTGGGTAATGAAGAGTTCTACAGAATTTAGCATTTATGGACACCTGAAAACACACCTTTCACTTAGATCCTTCCAAACATAAATGGCCATACACAGTTAAGACGCTTGTGACTCTGAAATTACAGTATATGTACCTAATTTTCCGCACTATAAGGCGCGCCGGGTTATAGGGCGCACCCCGGAAAAATAGTTTTTGGTCCTATTTTTGACATACATAAGACGCACCGGATTATAAGGCGCTACAATGGGAACGTCGACAAAACAGTCAGATAGTTCAGTCCAACTTATTACCCCCTTAACATTCCGAAAGCTTGCAAAGACGCAAATACGTGTCGAGAACACGTGCGGATGCGGTATCCGTACGATGTCACTCAAATGCATCGTTCCATCATTCGGAAGGTTAAAGTCTTGGGATTCAAGAAATGCCAACCATTCCTTAGTATCTATTTTCTTTTTCGCTCGCAACTTTACTGTGCATATGACAATAAACACTTGGAATTAAGTTTAATTTAAAAATAGTCACTCCATTCCATCTATTATCTGCACCGCTTATCACAGAAACTTCGAGTTCAGTCTGAAACAAGATACAGGGACAATATAAAACCCGGAGTAGCTCACCGAAGTCTTTGTGTTCATAATAATGTGCAGCCGATGTCCTTATATCCGTGAGGGTAGTAAATCCAGGAGAATAAAATATTTACAAATACAGAATAGAAAAAAAATGCTTTCTCTATGCTGTCAGCCACATGCTATACACATTCATCTTTTTCGGCCAATTGCAGGCTTTGTTTCGCCGTCTAAGCCAATGCCAGCCTGTAAATGATAAAAAGGATCCGCCCCTTGACCTCCGAATAACTTTAGCCAATAGTGATCGATTCAAATGATGATTGACACATTGGTTAGCCAATGAAACGCCGGTAAATAAATCCCAGCATACACCGCGTACTACTTGGCGTTCGGGGGAAAATCTAGTCGGCGGCTGCAAGTTAGTTGGAAAACTTTTAAAATTGATCCATAAATAAGGCGCACTGTATTATAAGGCGCATGGTCAGCTTTTGAAAAAAATAAAGGCTTTTAGGTGCGCCTTATAGTGCGGAAAATACGGTATGTTACTGATTCATACATTTGTCCATCTGACTACTTTTTTTCACTATGTTGTGCACTTCTGATTTTTGTAAGTCAAATTTGTTTTTCTCATGTAGCCTGCGTTATATAGCCAACTACAAATAAACTTCTTCACAGCATCAAGTCATCTTTATTTGTATAGCCCATTAATACAAGAACTCTCAAATGGCTGTGCAGACTATTATGACACTATCCCCTGATCTAAAACCTACCCGAGGGCAAGGAAACCCTCAGGAAAATCCTCAGCATGAGGAAAATAAAACCTTGAGAAAGGGCCGCACATGAGGTAACCCCCTCTTCTAGGATGACGAGGCTGCAATGGATGTTGTTGCAAAGGTTTTAAACAACAATACATATACATCATAAAAATGAAAAAGCCTGGATTGAAATGGTTCCACTGAGGTTGGAAGTTCTTTGCCAAACCCTTTGGCTTTGACATAGCATTTTTGTACCATGAAGTTTGTACATTGCCTATAGTTCCCAGTTGTCATGAGCTGCAAAACGTTTTGTTTTTCTGTTGTTTTTTTTCTTTCCCTAAGAAATTTCGTTCTGTGTACATTGTTACACAGAATGACAATACAAGGAAATTATTATTATTATTATTATTATAAATGGTCAAATGAAATAAATGTTTATTTTCTACCTAATGGTCTTTTTCAGACTGTCAGGATAGAATGAATAAAAACTATATAAAACTTCACATTTTCTGGTTTCTTGTCATGCAGCACTCTCATTCGCTGTGGAAAAAGATGATACCCCCCAAAAAAGAGAATCTTTTATTTTTTAAATTTTATTTTCTAGTGTGTATCAAATCACAGCTGTTTTGACTGATGTCTGCTTTGTTGCATTAACACTTCTGGCATGTCTAAAAGCTGCAATTTATAGCAATGAGTGGCTGTTGTAAAGAGAGAATTTAATCTGGTAATTCATTAGAAAAATTCCAATTTAGTTTTGCTATTTTTATAAATTGTTTTTGAGAATTTTCCCAAGTTATAACGTTGTCATAATGAATCATAATATGTGTTTGTGATTTCAATTTACTAATAATTCTGTCTTATCTCTCACAGATATGAAAGGAGTTGTACGGAAGAGCAAATTTCGTCACGTCTTTGGCCAGGCAGTGAAAAATGATCAGTGTTACGATGATATCAGAGTGTCAAGAGTCACATGGGATAGTGGATTCTGTGCTGTCAACCCCAAGTATGTTGCCATAATTGTTGAAGCCAGCGGTGGTGGAGCTTTCCTGGTCCTCCCTCTTAACAAGGTAAGCGCATGTGGCGAGTGTAGTCACTGAGCACGGGATGTGGTATGTCTATTCAGAGGATATACAAACAAAAATACCATGATTCACATTGCAGATTTAATTCAAGTAAATCATTTGACAGAATCCTCTCAACTTACAAAGTTAAGCTTGTTTTTTAATATTTACATCTTCTGCAGTGTTCAAAATACATTTAATGTTGTTCATTACAGTTTAACATCTAGCACCTTGTTTAAATGACACTAGTTATTGACGCAGGTGTCCCTGGTACAGTTCTTAGATGTCTCTGTCTTCAGGTGTTCAATCAATTCAGTCAAAAACTCATCTCTTTGAGGTGGAAATGTCTTGTTTTGGTCTGCTGTGCCCCTTAGTAATTATTGTCCACTGCTTTGGCAGTAATGGAAGGATCTTTGAGATGGTAAACAATGAACTTAAAACATTTACACACCTCATTCATTGCGGCTCTTGTTCAGAGTTTAAGTCCAACCGGTTTTCGAACCCTCTTTTTAGAATGAGCAGCCCTACTATGTGTTCCTTCCCATGATGTGTTGCTAGAAAGGTTTTCCTCTCACTGTTGTGTAAGCTGTATGAGTACTGATTTCCTTAAGTATTTGAAAGTGGTTTTCAGGCCTTATGGTATACTTAACTATTTACAAATGTAAAGCTCAGGCCCTAATCATTTTGTGAAATGTTCCCTCTAAAATCAACTCAATAAATAATAAATCATGTGGAATTAGTACATTTGTCCTTTTAGACTGGAAACTATCTGAGTACTCATTTAGTGAAGTGCAGTGTAAGGATTTAATGAAAATCCCACTAAGTAATGTCTGCTAGCCAGTTCTGAGGTATGTTACAAAGTGAAATCATAATTGATCCATTAATACTTGGGGTTTGTCATCTTTGAATTTTGGATAGTAAGTAATTTATTTTTCCCTTTTCTATTTTTTAAGGATTTCCCTCCTTCATTTGTGAGGCAAATCCATATTACACATTTATTTAAAAAGGAAGTCCAATGCGCTATCCATTGCGCCATGGTCCAAAAATGTTTGTGTGTTTTTTTGCTATTTATTTCCCTTTTATTTTCTTTGTATTTGTATGTGTATGTCTTGCTGTCGGTCACCCCTCTTGAGGCATATGACCAAGGTAGATAGATAGATAGATAGAATTTAAATAGGTTTCAGATGACTTTTGTTGAATTTTTTCGAATATTATATAATTTTTTGGTTTGTTTTTAAATTGTTTCATTATTTTATATTTATATTCTATTGTCACAAAAGATTCCCTGCATTTTCTGGGATTCTTGCACTGGCACAATTGTCTGCCTGTCTGACACTTATATGGAGATAGCTGCTCTGGTTTGTTGTCCTTTGCTGTATCATAGCAAGACCTCTTGTCATGACTACGTTAGAGCTGAAGGTGGTAGAGATGTTTATTACTACCTAGTTAAGCCACTTGCAACTTTGCACCCTTTTTTAGGGCCCCAACCAATGTAAAGGTTTTTCTTTTGTGACCTATACCAATATCTGGCTTTAAATTCTGGAAGTAATCTTGGGATGAATTAAGCTTTTCTAGAGAAAGCTTAAAGACCACAATTTGAATAATCAATGTTGAGGGTTAGGTTAGTTGTGTATGAGGGCAGCACTGCATTGGCATTCCTATGAGAACCAGTCCACCTGTTTTCTGTATTACAAATGCTTTTCTACTGCAGTGGGCACCAAATTGAGATAGATTTCAGGTTTTTGTCAAGTGCTTTTAATAAATGATATACACAGTTTATTGTGTGGCTATATTTTAAATGCATACATCAAGTTAAAACACAACAAAAAATGCACAATACATAAACAGGCCTTTTTCTCCCGTCTTAATCAGCATTTTGCTTGGACTGCTATTCTATTCAATCGTTTCTGCCTTTGCCACTTCAACCGCTCAGTAATGCTGACTGCAGAATTTACCATATATGGTCAAATGTGCTCCCTGCCTGACAGCTCTCCAAATGCATTTCCTCTCTGCCTGCTATTGGCTGCTCCGCAAAGTGTCAGTCCACATGTCAATATGGCATGACTTGAGATGAGAGAACTCTGTTCAAGTCTGTTGTTATTTGCAATTAAATTGCATGCAAGACTTTTTCATTTATTGAAGACGTTATTGGGAGGCAGGGAGAATTTTCAATTTTGTTACAAAGAGCTTGCTGAATGGTAGAATTAGCTATAGCACTAGGGGAATTTCCACTGTAGTTTACTTAGACATCGTCTACAATAAAGGCATACGTGAATCATAGCTTGGGCTACAAGCAAAGGATATGTAAAGGCCTCTTGCGTCAATGAAAATAATGTCCTGTCCTGCTTGATGGAATGCTGTTCCTCAAATGTTTTTTCACTGATGAGCTACTTTGTGCATGTGCATACAAGCATGTGTGAGTCTGACTCAGTCAATTTTATTCTCTGCTTCTCTGCTGGTTTCTGTCCAACTGGCTTTTATCTTTTTAGGATACTGGTTTTACTGTATGTATTATGTGATCTTTCTGTCTTAAGCTTCTTTATTAGGGTGTAAAGAGTTCAGCGCTGTATAACTTTTCACAAACTGTTTCAGCTTTATGATTTTAACTCAAAATGTAAGTGTTTGGTCTAGATGATCTCTATACTAGAGTTGGAATTTGCCTGAAACAAAAAAAGTCTGAAACAATTGTAGAGGGATGAACTTGTTACAATGATACAGAATTAATCATAGTTTCAAAGAACGCCTACGAGAATTTGTTTTCACTTGTCCAAAGAGAAGCTTTTTAATTCAAAAATTAAATTAAATGGAAAAAATACTATCTAGCCGTCTTTTGATAAATCTTTCGATCTATCTGGCTATCTTTGGTTGCAAATAATGTTTTGCATTAGTTTTTACTATGTGGCATCCTTCTAAACAAACTTTAGCGGTTTGTTCCACTAAAGCACAAAACAATTTGCTGGCATTTACATGGTCCTTCAGCCAAGATTTGGGATTAAGTCTGAACTTCACTGTTCATGGTCTTGAATTTGGTAATTTGGTATAACATTTCAGTTATGTTAAAAACACTGTTATACCAGTATGGTCGTACAATGACTATCAGCCTCATTGTAGATTTCACAGTGACATTTAGAACAGATCTTGTAATTTTCCTGTCCTACTTGGGACTTTGATCACTAGAGATTGAGTATGTGCCACAACCAAACTGTCTGTTAGGTGACTGCGCGGTTACAGAGCTTATCATACGGTATTTTTAGACGACTATGAATAAAAGAATCTTATTGCTGCTCCAGCAGGTACTTGGCTGTTACCAATGTAGCTACAAACAATATATAAAATACGAATAAAGAGATTTTGTTTCTTGGACATAACAAAATCAAATGACAAATAATACCTACACATACAACTGGTTCCAAATGTGGATGACCTTTATCATTGGTACTGGAAATGAAATACTTGTCGCTCCCCTGGACAATGTCCACATGCAATACACTTTATATAAATAGAAGTGCATTGTTTGTATGATACACACCACACAGATGGTATCTTTTAACCTGTTCTGTACTCTTACTTGTTGACATTGATTATTGTTGCTCATTTACAGGAGTTAGTCAGCATTTTACGACATTTTAGGAGAGGAACTGAATCATAATTTAAACAAAGAAACTTCTAACACTTCTGATCTTCATCTCAGTTCTTCTTGTTCACAGACCTTGCAGTGCAATAACTGCTGTTGTAGCCTAAATTTGCTGTTACATCTATAGGGTTACATTGACATAGATTAGGATTAATTGTCAAATGTCATAATGCACTTACAAATGAGCTCAGATACAATCTTAACATGCTCTCACACATCATTACCGGAAATGAATAAATTTAGTTTTGAAGTAGATAAAAACCTGAATTGAACTGTACTTTTTGCTTTTTCTATTTGCCTCTGTGTAGTATTACAATTTGTATTCATTGCTTTTTAAAATTGTGACATTGCATTATGTTATGTAAGCCTGTAGGTATTGTGATTCTTGTTACTATTATCGGTGTATTGAAGCCATTCTACTTTCAAAGAATTTATTTGAATTGTCTTTATTGTCATCGATAACAACGTAGTAAACATAATATGCAATGAGAGCTGTCATGGCACTCCATGGTAAATGTAATAAAGACTAAAGAGAAAAATAAGATTGAGGCCTATCGGGATAAAAGGCAGATAGAAGATATTTTTTACAACAGTTCCTTGTGACTGACCTAAATAATTATAGTGCAATTAAAACATCTTAGTGCATTGTTACAATAGCTGACTTTGATCTCTTTGATCTCTACAAGGGGAATTAACATTTTAGTAAAACAGAAACAAAACGAAAATAAATCCAAACAGCTTGACAACATCAATCACATTACTGTGCATGTTGAGAGATTTGTCAGCTGTGGTTATAATGTTTAAAATTAACTTCTTTTGTGGAGCACCAAAAGATGTGTCTTACCGTTAGCAGCGTAACAGAAAGAAATACAATAACAAATAGCCGCAACAAAATCCCCAAATTAAGTCACAAGGTACATATGTTCAGTTTCGTGCGATAATGTTTATTCTTGTATTGGGGTATGCATAACGCTTTCAGAGGGCAACTGGTCAAAGTGGTGGTGGCTGCGGTGGGAAGACTCTTTCATAATGGTGATGGCTTTGCCAAGGTGTCACAACTCGGCAATGTCCTCTAGACTGGGCAGCCGTTTCATGTTTTTATTTGAATTTTCTCTGGATGTTTTTCCTGTCTGCTGCTGTGCATTCATCATACCACATGATTACGTATACCAGAATGCTCTCCACTGTAGCTTTGTAGAAGGACACCAGGAGCTCCTGTTCCTGGTTCAGGTTGATCCTCCTGAGAATCCTCGGGAAGTGGTGTCGCTGCTGGGCCTTCCCATTCACAGCCGTGGTGTTGGCAGACCAGGAAACGCTGTTAGAGATGTGCAGGCCCAGGAGTTTGAAGGAGTGGACTCTCTTCCACAGAGTTTCTGTTGATCAAGTAGACTTTCCTGTATCTTGTGGTGTTGAGTATTAGTTTATTATTTGAACACCACGTCGTCAGCATCTTGACCTTCTTCCTGTATGCAGTCTTATCCCCTTTCAGAGACGAGTACCACCTAGAAGACACCCAGAACACATCTGTTTCTCCAACTTGCTCTCGAATGTTTGGAGGCAATTTGGAGACTATTTAAAAATGGGTGCATTTATTTTCATTGTTTTTCTCATCCTTTTAGCCATGATTTAGTTATGTAAAGGGTGTATCATTATTATTTTGAGAAGATGAGAAAATGTAGGAATTGACTTTATAATAATGTCCTCAATACTGTGCTGTATTGCGTTGGGATAATAACTGTTGGTCAGATTGTTTACCCCTGCGCAGCACCAGTAAAGCTTTTGTCCCGTACGTAAATTATTTTGGATTTAAAGATAATTCAGGATGTGTGTTTTAACACTTCCTTGAGCATAGACCCCTAGCACTTGATGTCGGTACTGTGCCTCCCCCCAAGCAACTACTCTACATTACACTGTTATGGTAATCGTTTTTGTTAGCAAATAATTTGATGATTTTATGTATTTTTTCCATTTAGAGCCTACTTGACCATGATAAGTGACTAATCAATGTGATTGACCTTATTATCTGACACCCCCCCCCCTTTTTTTTTTTTCTTTTACAGACGGGGCGCATTGACAAAGCCTGCCCAACTGTGTGTGGCCACACTGGTCCTGTGTTGGACATTGACTGGTGCCCCCATAATGATCAGGTCATCGCCAGTAGCTCTGAAGACTGCTCAGTTATGGTAAGACATGCTACACATTTACACAATAAAACATTTTTATTTTTTACGCTGTAAAAATAACAGTTTGCCTACAACTAACTAAAAGTTCCTCGCTTTTATTGTGAAAGCTGGGCCTGTTGTAACTCATGCCTGGGTGTGGGCCGCATTTGTTGGATTAGATTAAATTCCAAAATGTTTTTGATATCATGATACCTGCTAAGGTTGTTGCTCATGGTCCACATTATTATTTAACTCTGACTGATTGAATATAAAGTACCTGAGGTTGTAAAAACAAATCTATTTGTCCTGAATAATGTGAAATGGGGAACACATTTTTTAACCTTGTACAACCAGAGTGTTGATGACAGTTGGCACAGATGTGCCAACTGTCATCAACACATCTCACATCAACATGCAATCTTTTTGCATATTTGTGGGGACAAAAACTGTTTTACTTTGCAATTGTCATCATAATTTGTTAGAAATTATTTCAATAATGAATTTACAGTAAATTGTGTTTTTATTTTGGATTTGAACCGTCCGTTGCTGATGTCAAAATATTACACATTTGCACTGTATTTGAGAAGCCTTTGGACTCTTAAAAGTTTTAAGTATCAAGCAACTAGTTTTCTGACATGCCAAGAAGCTAAAAGTAGTTATGTCAGCAGTTATTTATTATATGGGTAGGGCCCTTTCTTGTGCCCCCTGAACCAATTTTTTTGTGCAGTAGGCTAATGTGCTGGCTTAGTTAACTGTTATTAGACAATGACATCAGAATATTTAAAGTGGTTACTCGTCAAACTATCATTTACTTTTGGACACCCGCAATAAGCAGGAGTTGACAAATATAGAGTTGTGTAATTGTTTTCCCCTTCACGCAAATCTTCGATCACTGCTGCCCCCTTGTGGTTGTATTTAAGACCACACCTCCCATCATTGTTTTTTTTTAATTTATTCATCATTGACCAACTCTTCTCGCAAGTGTTGCAGTGCTGGAGTCCATCTCGGCTTATTTTGGGTGGTAGGCAGACCCACTGGACTCGGGTGTTTTTTGTATTTTTACTGTGGTTCCCTCTTAGATGCTGTTGATAATTAAGATTGCAGCAATATAGTTTGATGTGAGGGCTTATTTTTTTCTTCTATGTTTAATCATTTTGTTTTTATCCTTAGTGCTGCTTCTGACAATCAAATTAAAATCAAGTAAGGCTAAAACGACCCTTTTCAAAATGTCATTGTTACTTATTTGTTCTGGTAAATATCAAGTCAAGTCATTTTATTTGTAACAACCCTTGATCACAAAAAGTCTCAAAGGGCTGTGCAGACTTACAGACTACAGACCATTACTACACCATCCCCCGATCTAAAACTTGCATGAGGGCAAGGAAAAACCTGGGAAAAGCTCAGCATGAGGAAAAATAGAAACCTTGAACGGGCCACACATTAGGTAATAACGCTTCTAGGATGAACAGGTTGCAATGGATGTTGCAGGGGCATCAACAATACACAGACATAATCAAAATAAAATATAGCTCATTCATAAGCTTTAAAATATAAGTGTGTTTTAAGCCTAGATTTAAACAGTTCCACTGAGGTTGCCGATCGAATCTCAGAGGGCAGAGCATCCCACAGCAACAGGGCCCGAATGGACGACGCTCTTGAACCTGCGGATCTTTTGTTGGCTCTCGGGATCACTAGTGTACAGGCATTTTCCCAGCGAAAGGCTTTGAGCAGGAACATAGTGGAAGATTACATCTGAAAGCTATGACGAGCAAGCCCATGCATAATTTTGTATATTACCAACAGAACCATAAAATAATATGTTAAGATGACAGGTAAGCTAAAATCGGGGTAATGTGCTCAAACTTTCTTCTCTTAGTTAAAAGCCTTGCTGCAGCATTTTGTACCAGCTGCAGCCTCTTGATGCTATACTTCTGGAGACCGGAAAGTTGTACATTACTGTAACTGAGACGGGAGGTAACAAACTCGTGAATTATAATCTCTGCATCAGATTGGGACAGCATAGGGGCAGGGCAGGTTGCCAAGTTGGAAATAAATGTGTTGTAATAATATCCTTAACCCTAACACAATGTGTCCTATCTGAGAGGTAGGATTTGAAGCACGAGAGGACAGTTCCCGAGAGACCAATCCATTTATCTAGTAAACTATTATATTCCACAGTGTTAAAGTTAGCCCTGAGATTCAGCAGCAACAACAGTGATGAAGCGCCGGAGTCCATTGCCAGTAGAAGATTATTGGTTACCTTAAACAGGGCTGTCTCAGTAGAGTGATTAGCCCCGAATCCTGACTACAACAATTCAAAAAGATTTAATGTCAGACATAAAATACTTCAGCTGGCAGATTCAGCCGCTGTGCCACAACTTTTTCAAGTACTTTAGAAAGAAATGGTAGATTTGACACCGGTCTACAATTACATAGGCATTCCAGGTCAATGTTGGGTTGTTTAAGCATACGTTTAATGACAGCGGACTTAAAAGCCGCTGGAAGAACACCAGAGGAGAGCGATATATTGATATTTAAACCTGAAGGTCCAAGGACCCCGAAAAAACTCTTTCATCAGCGTGCCTTGAAGTGAATCAAACATGGGAGTAGTCGGTTTTGGTGTACCTAGCCGCTGCGCAAGATTATCAAGTGCCAAATCACTGAAAAGTGAAGAAATCAACAGACAGCCAGCATCCTGCATAGCTATACTTTCCAGATCTTTGACATTTGTCATATTTATATGGTCATTACGAACATCTTCCCAGATGCGTTGAATAGTGTTATTAAAAAAAGACCATTAAATCATGAACTGAATGGGTTAAACCATCTGGAATAATCTGTTGCCTCGTTAGCAATGCTACAATGTAGAAGAAGATTTTGGGGGTTATTGTTTTTCAAACGATTTTATTTATGTAGTTTGACATGTTATATTGTACATGTGTTTCGGTATATCATATATATTGTTAATTAACATTTTGTTGTGAGATACTGAGATGCTCAACATGAATGAGGTTTATTATTAAAAAAAGTTCCAAAATTAGGTAGCTTGGACGTTCACTGTAGAAGGAAAATATACATGCAAATGTATACACAGTTTAAAGTGAAAAAATTATTGTTGGTAATATACTGATTAAAGGGATAACCACAAACTTGTCTTTTTTCATGTTCTCCTTTTATACTTCCTTTTTTCTTAACTTCTTTAAACAACAACAATGGTTTGTAATATAATGCATCAAAGCAAGTGAGCCATTTGAGAGCCAGCTCTCTTTAATGAGTTGAGCCGAAAAAGCCGGTTCTCTAAAAAGAGAGACTTACATACCACATGAAATCCGAGGTGGGAGACGAATGCGCACAGTAGCATCAAACGCTTAGTTTGCAACGAAAAAAAACAATACTGAGATAGAGGCTACCGCGGCGAACTCGTTTGAGTTGATTGATTTGCCGTTTCGTGATAGTCGGTGTATACCCGATGGTACCCATAATTGACAAATTTGCGTTTTTCCGTACATATTTTCTTGTACGTCGTACACGTCTTAAAATGCATAATAAACGTACTTTGTACGGCAAAAACGTCCAGGTTGACAGGTATGTCACGTGTATATAGTGTGAATACATGAATACACACTACTTATACTGAAAGTTTAAATTTTCACGTGTCTTGACAGTTCAGTGCGCTTTATGTATGAAATTTTAATACCAAAGACTATTTTTGGGGGGTGCGTTACATAAACCAGCGCACCTTATCGTCCAGAAAATAGGGTAGTTTTTGATCATATCATAATTTTACAGGTGTGGCAAATTCCTGAGACCGGCCTCGTCACACCTTTGTCCGAGCCCGCCGTGGAACTCAAGGGTCACTCCAAGCGAGTTGGCATAATCACATGGCACCCCACAGCTCGCAATGTTCTTCTCAGTGCAGGTCAGAACTACTATGTATTCTTCTCTTAATGTTACATTCGAGCCAGGCACCTTGAGTTGTAATCTATTTTGGGGGGAAATTCTGGCTCCCAAGTTAATTGCTTTAAAATGTGGCAATAAGTTGCCTTCCTGCTCAATGACTTCTTGATCTTCTGCCAGGTTGTGATAACGTGATCATGATCTGGAACGTGGGCACTGGTGAGGCCATGATCACTTTGGCTGACATGCATCCCGATATGATATACAACGTTTGCTGGAATCGCAACGGCAGTCTCATCTGTACGTCTTGCAAGGACAAGTCTCTCCGTGTCATTGACCCCCGCCGTGAGGAAATTGTGGCTGTAAGGAAAAACAGGGTTGGGGTTCAATTTTGTACTTTCAAACAAATGTTTTACTTATATGTCATAAAAAACGATATCATTCCAGGAGAAAGAAAGGGCACACGAAGGTGCTCGGCCCATGAGGGCAATCTTTTTAAAGGATGGCAAAATCTTGACTACCGGTTTCAGTCGTATGAGTGAGAGACAGGTCGCCCTATGGGACACGGTATGTTGTTGGATTGATATTGTCCCTGCGTTTACTCACTTCTCAGACTGAAAACATTTCTTCAATCTGGAATGAAGTTAATTCTATTATGTGGCAAATTATAATAAGCACAAGACAAACGGGCACAACAAAAATACATATTTGATTGAACCTAGTCCAATAATAAATAAAATGAAAAAAAAAAATTCTAAAACCAATAAGTCACTGTGCTCAGTCCGTATAGAAATAAATCTATAACTAAAGCTCTGTCCATTTTTAGGGTTAGGCAAATGCATAAAATGTTTAGTGTCAAGAAAAACCGTTTTTATCCCCTGTCAACCAAGGAGAGGCACAACACTAAACAAAACTACGTCTATTTTGTATAGTACGTTCAGAGGTCAACTGCAAAATGTGTAAAAACAGTATCTAACGATTCTCAAAAGTTTGAAATCAAACGGTTTTGACAACTGATATTTGTTCTTCGGGCTGAGTGCATTTAATTTCAAATACGTTTGTCAAGCACATTCTGGATAACGCTCAAGCAAAATATGCACGTATAAAATGTACAATGCATGTTATCAAAACCGCATTGGCTCAGTTTTGTTAAACTTTGAAACGTGCTTTTTAAATGTTCGTGCGTCACCGGTCTACGGCCATGATACGCATATGCTTTGCAAACGTTGCAAGTACTTTTTTTTTTCAAAACTTTACACGTTTTGGTACACGTAGGTGATGTTGACTCTGACATTTCTGTGTGTTTTGTTGCCGCTCAAGACAGAGACGCTGTTGGCAAAAATGATATTCATGTAGAGATGCCGCTCTGTTGAAAAAAACGTGTCTTGCGACAATGGTTGACAATGAAATTCATTGGAGACTATTTCTATTACTGATTTTAGTCGACATTGTCAAAAAATATGTTGCAGCCCTTACTCTATAGTCAAAAGCATTAAGTTATTCAAAAATAAATTTCATTCGATTTTGTTAAGGCTGATATGTATTTTAAATACTCAATTTGTTCACTTGTTAATAAACTGCAAATTTAGAAAATTGAGTGTAACAAATCATAGCATATTATTACATGACCCATTTAACTCACATTTTCTTCCTCAAATTGCTGCTCAGGAAAACTCATTATTTCAGAGAACCTCTTATCGATATGCATTATTTGCAGAACAACTTTGAGGACCCCATGGGTATGCTTTGCTTGGACTCCAGCAATGGAGTGCTCTTGCCCTTTTACGACCCAGACACAAACATGGTTTACTTTTGTGGAAAGGTATGCTCGGATTCAGTCAAAATGTTGAGCACTGTTCAGTTTCCGCAATTTTAATGTATTTTTTGTCAACAGGGTGACAGTAGCATCCGATACTTTGAAGTTACGGATGAAGAGCCATATGTTCACTTCCTTAACAGTTACATCTCTAAGGAGCCTCAGAGAGGCATGGGCTGCATGCCAAAAAGGGGCCTTGATGTCAACAAGTGTGAAATTGCAAGGTAATGACTATTTACACAGAAGTCCAAAAATGAGTAGTAGTTTTAAAACTTATAGTTTTTTTTATACTCTTGCAAGACTCAAAACTTGAATTGGTATGGGATTTTGTTAGAATCCTTGCTTAAAGCGAAAGTCAACCATATACTGATTTAACAATATTAGGTTCTATTAGCCCCCGACAATCTAAGCACAGTATTTTAGAATGAGTTCTTAAACAAAATCCACTCATTTTTATCCATCTCCCGTGGGTTGTCATTGAGATCAGGTGCCAATGACCAATCATGGCTTGGCATCACGCACGATGGGTTGTTAGCCAAGCTATCTTCATCCCTTGATGCAACAAAGCGACCCCCCCTCACAATGAATGATTCTTAACTTATATTCTCTACACACAAATCATAGTAACGCGTTAAATTTAGAGGGTACTAAACACAAGATGTGATAGTATTGGGTTGACTTAAGTTACCGCATTTTCTGGACTATAAGGCGCATCTCGAAATATTTTTTACATATGACGCACCGGGTGCATTAAATTAAAACTACAGTAAGATCGAGTTTTGCATTCGAAAAAAAGTGAGAAACCATTAAAATGAAATTTATAAATAGTTTACGTATGTAGAAGATTTAGTTGAAATAATGCATTTCCGATAATTACCGCATTATAAGGCGCCCCGGATTTTAAACCGTACTTTCGAATTTCTGGCAAATTTCGGGGTTTTTGGTGCGCCTCATAGTCCGCAAAATAGTTGCTCTGACAATTGTTGCAATTGTATTGAAATATAAATGGTTCGATTAAAATTCTACATTACTATACACAATTAAGCTATATTAGTGTGAAGTATAGTCTGGGCCAGTACTTCAAACTGCTGAACTAGAAGACCCTACCTAATTTAAACAGTCGTAATAGTCTAGAAATTATCAAGGCCTACTTTTTTTTCACATTTCTCTTTGGTGGCAAGTCTCAGTTTGTCTTTTTAGTCAGGTGAAAAGACGAGGTGTGAAATAACATCTGTAATGTGTAATTCTATGTTGATATTTTGAAAAATTTTATTTGAGCTGATCCATTCAATATACTCAATTTATTTTGTCAAGTGGTTAAGCACAGTACTATTTGGATCCATATAGATATTTTCTTTAAAATTCATGATATTTTTTTTTATATAGCCACCTGACAAATGTGGATAAAGTTGGCATTTTTTCTGTGTATTTGTATGTATAAACATTTACTCAAGCTTTTTTTAGCAATGAAAAGATTTATCTTGTGCCAAATCTGTCCGGGATATAAAATGTGAACTTCTCCCACATATATATCAGTTTGGTTTACAGGGTGTAATACCTACCCTTACCGCTAGAGTGCAGACTAGTATCACTAAAGAAGTGCGTGTTTTTGTTCTAGGATCTGAACCCACGAAACTCAAAATATATATATATTTTTTCATGTACCATTTCTTTATGTTTACCAGGTACTTTAAACTTCATGAAAGGAAGTGTGAGCCTATCGTGATGACTGTACCAAGAAAGGTGAGTTATCAGCCTTGTGGGACGCTTTGTACTCGGTCATAATACCCAACACACTGACTCTGTTCTGGGCTTTCAGTCTGACCTGTTTCAGGATGACTTGTACCCTGACACAGCTGGACCTGACTCAGCCCTGGAAGCTGAGGAGTGGTTTGATGGCAAGAATGGTGAGCCCATCCTTATCTCTCTGAAAAACGGTTACGTTCCAACCAAGAGCCGCGAAATCACCGTTGTCAAAAGGAACATTTTGGATGCCAAGGTGACCAAAAGCGCGGACAACGAATCAGCCTCTCATAATGCTTCAAGCGTGAGTATTCATTATCATTCGATAATAGTGGGAGAAATTAAAACCCCTATTTTAGAGAGAACACTTTCGGGCTACAAAGCACAATGGCGATTACAAACTACGGAGACTCGGAGTGACCAAACCGCACAATTAAAAAAAAAATTGCCTAGCCTTTTACAAGTTTTTTTGGGGTGGCCCTTAAGCCCTGTGCACACCTCTCACCCACCGCATGGGACACCACTGTGATCAGGATTTTCTTGGGCATCAAGTGTGCAAAGGCACTATTATTTCATATATTTTATGTCAAACGTCACACAGTGAATTAAAATACACTGAAAAATCAGCTTTTGTCTAGGTGTTAGGTTAGGCAACTTTTAAAAAAAAATTGTCTTAAAATGTATAGTGTAGCACTGATTCCAAAAATCTAATTATATTGCTTTAATGGCTCTGAGTCAAAAATGTTCCTGAACCCTGCCTTAAACGGTCAATAAAAATTGATGTCTTTTCTGTACCCACAGAATTACAACACCAAGCTGGAAGAGATTTTAAAAGAAATCAAATCCATCAAGGACCTGCTCAGCAATCATGAGAAGCGACTCGTCAAACTTGAGAATGAAATGGCTAAAATTTCTATGTAGGGATTCTTGCCTGACCTGCATCACATTCCGGCAACGCATTCGGTCACTGCCAATTTCAATGACAGAGACCTGCCTTAGCAACAATTCCTAGCAACATTCCAAATAAACGTTTCCTAGCCAGTTTCAATCCTTCTGCATAACTCAGTTGGACTAAGGACATGTGTTAACATTTGCAGGATGTGAGCTTCCTTTGCCATTTCTAAAAAAAAAAAAGTTTATTTTCGTTCTGTTGCAGTTCTTTAAATTGTGTTGACTTGTATAATCAACTTTACATTATGATTTCCTTTTTTGAGAATAGCGCCAAATAACATTCAAATGAGCATTCCTTTTTTCCTTCTAACTGTTCTATAACAATATTCTAAAATCATAACTTGGATTAATTTGATCCCCTGCTGGTACTGTTGGTTTGTCTACTAATAAAGACATGATCGTTCTACTCTTTTAATGATTGATGCATTCTGACATGGAGGGACAAAACATCAAAACGAAAATCAAGAAAATAGTTATCAATAATATATTTTTATTACGGGCGTATGGGGTGCCGCAGTCTTATCCGGGCCCCCGCAACCCGACCTCGGATAAGCAAAAGGTGATGGATGGATGGCTGGATGAATAAATATATTTTTATGAATTTGTATGTAATTGAGGGAAATACGTACTGAATTCAGCCATGCAAAAGCACTTAATACTTGGCGGCAAAGCCTTTGTTTGCAAGCACAGCAGTTTGAAATTTGTGGTAGTTAACCACAGTGTTGGTCACAAGCCAGGGGGTATTTTGGCCAACTTTTCTTTGCAGATCCTCTCTAAATCATTAAGGTTGGCTGGCTGTTGCTTGCCAGCTCGGACCTTCAGCTCCCCCCATAGATTTTCCATTGGATTGAGGTCTGGAGACTTGCTGGGCCACTCCATGACCTTAATGTGCTTCTTGAGCCATTCCTTGGTTGCCGTTGCTTTATGCTTCAGATCATCATCATGTTGGAAGACCCAACCATAGCCTATTTTCAGCTTCCTGGTTAAGCGGGGGAGGTTGGTTCTCAAAACTTTGCATTACATGGCTCCATCCATCCTTTTCCACTGATACAGTGAAGTTGCCCTGTGCCTTTGGCAGAGAAACACCCCCATAAAATGAGGTTTCCATCTCCTTGCTTGACAGTAGGCACAGTGTTCTTGGGGTCATAGGCAGCGTTTTCTTTGTCCACACATTCCGAGTTGATTTTAGACCAAACTATATATTCTGAAAACTACTGCTTTGTAATTCAGTCTTGGTTTGATTTTGCGCGTATTTGAAAAGGATCATTGGCTCAAGTTTGAACGAGATGGAGATGATTTGCATTCAATTAGATTTTGTCTCTGAGCCATAGGTACTCAAAGAAAGAGCCATATCTGGCTCGCGAGCCATAGGTTCCCGATCCCTGGTATATAGTATAGTGTACGTCATGTATGAAGGAATAGGTACAGTGACTAAAACGTCAGAATATGATGTCCAGGGATGAGACTGCGTTGTTCATGTTGACGATCCACTAATAACAATAATGTAAAATGGTCTTGCGGGCCAGATATGATTACATCCAGGCCGGGAGTTTGACACATGTGGTTTAGACCAAATAGGTCAATTTTGTCTTATCTGACCACAGAACCTTCCCCTATCACTTTATGCATCTTTGTTGGAATCATTGGCATACTTTACATGGGCTGCCACATGTGTCTTCTTAAACGGGGATACCTTTTGGGCACTGCAGGATTTTAATACATTGCAGGGCATAGTGCTTCTAATAGTCTTCTTGGTGACTAGTCTCAGCTGCTTTGAGGTCATTCGCCAATGCCCGTTGAGTGGTTACAGAACGATATCCTACAGTTTTCATGATCATTTCTACTTCAGGAGGAGAAATCTTTAGTGCACCAGACCGAGGTCTTTTTATGGTCATTCTATTTCTTAAATGTTCTCATTGCAACCAAAGGTTGTTATTTTAATTTCTAGCTTTTGTAGGTCATTCCAGAATTTTACTGGTCAACAATCCTGTCTCTGAGGTCTTGCGCGAGCGCTTTGGTCTTAACCATATTAAAAAAATTGGAATCAGTATGACTGTTGGACGGTCTTCTTCGGGTTTAACAGCAGTTGGCAATATTTTTCGATTCTCTCAACACGTGTCTTTCATACAGGGGATTGGTAAGTACAGGTGTCTTGAATTCAGTTAGTTAATTGGGAGTGTCTAACTGTAGAAGTCAGAATTCCCAATACATACTATAGGAGCAAATGTATATTTT
This sequence comes from Urocampus carinirostris, assembly GCF_059441175.1. Taxonomy (NCBI): domain Eukaryota; kingdom Metazoa; phylum Chordata; class Actinopteri; order Syngnathiformes; family Syngnathidae; genus Urocampus; species Urocampus carinirostris. The sequence goes on along the minus strand of NC_142353.1, from coordinate 14,620,254 downwards.
TCTCAATTAGAATAAAGTAAGATATATTCTTTAAAGTTATTTGAGTTACTTGATTTAAAAAGATATATATTTTGTCCGTGATAGAATACATCGATAGTTAAAAGTAAAGAATCATGATTTTTATTAGTGGGCAAGCCAACAAAGTCCGCAAGGGATCAAATACTTTTTACGCTCATTGTATTCCTTTACCTGAACTGCATGCTTGGTGCAGTAAAGCAACATGAACACCTTCCTGCTATTTTCTTAATCTGCAGCCCCAAGAAATAACCAATGATTAAATTAGGATGACTTTTTTTTTTCCTGGGAGAAGTTCCGGTGCATTCCACACATAAAACTAGAATTACATAGACTAAGATCATTGGTTGTTATTAATTATCTCCATCTTCCATATCACGATTTTTGGCATGATGTAATTGATGACCAAATTTAAGAGGAAACTGCCCTGCCTAAAATTGAGTTTGAAAATGTGCCTTTTGTCTCTTGAGTATGGACATTTCACCCTTGCTTGATTCGGGGTTGAGTCATTTGAATATACGTATATATATTTTTTGTTTGAATTCTCATTCCAGCTGTGCTTATGTTCCTTGTCCCTCTTCAATGTATTGTGCTAAGTTCAGAACACCTGCTGATACGCAAACCCCTTTGTTTTATGTGGGCTAATATGAAAGATCAACTTTTAATGTCTTTCATGTGGGAATAACAGACAGGTAAAGGTGTTTGTCAATCACTTATGAAATATGTTGCCACTGTAAAGCCCATAAAGTGCCACAGGCACAACTGTGCAAGTGTTAATAGGGGATTGTAAAGTGTTTAGTTCAAGTTGCCCCGTAAAGGAAGATTGGAAAACTATTTGAGGGTGCCAAAACTCTGTTTCTTGGATGACGGCTAGAAATGTTTTGTCATTGTAGCAAGCAGTATTGGGCCTACTTTAAACTAAAGTATCACTTGAGTAACCGTGTAAAATAATCAAGTCAAGTTTAGAGTGGGCTATTAAATAATCTGCTTGCACTGTTGGCTATGTTTAGTAAACTAGGGGAAGACAACTAATCCAAAGGGAAAATGTAGGTTGGAATGTTGAAAAATGAACGTTTTTATTCAGGTATAGAAAATGAGTAAACGTGGTGTAAATGACAAATGTTTTTCTCTTTAAAAAAAAAAAATCCTCTGCTTTGTTGCTGTTTCGAAGAGGGTATTTGTCAGGGTGTCTGGGTTTTAAAATGTTTCTCCTTGTTTTTGGTTCCTGCAACCCCGCCATAATGCAGCAGCAAAAACCTCAATTATACTGGAGGGTTTGTATGGAAAATCAAGTAAAAATGAACCTGGTTGATGCAATTATGTCTAAGTACACTCAGCATTTGTGTTTATTTTTCTGGCTGCAACTATCAAACGTTGATTACAAAAATAAAGAATTTTCAAAATGAATCACTCTGTTACTTCTGCAATCTTCTTCTTATTAAACAGTTAACAAATTCTCACTATTTTGTTGTAATTGCAACTGAAAAAGACAGTTTTCTTCCTGCAAATGTTTAACAGCCGAGTTATGCAACTGGTATAACAAACCCTGGAGTGAAGCAATTTAGTTGAGGTTTTTTATTACAATAAAGACATTTGGTGCTTGTGAGTACAGAACAAGGCTGTCATGGATTAACAAATGCGGTATCGAAATGTCTGATAACCCAATCCCATTGGCATATATATGATTATGACAAAAACAGTGGGAAAATTTCCAAAAGCTTAGCTTCAGACAAGTCCTTTTGTCCAGGCGGAGCACTGCAGTTGATTTGGTAAAAATCATGGTCTCTCAACACTTCAACACCACTTAGAACAATATGGAGACACTGTAATGACCAGATAAATGGATACATTAAAGCGTCAAGTGAAAAAAAATAAGTAAATACATGAAGGATAGTAAGGGGCATTAATTACGACTAAATGATTTACAAAATGTGATCTATCTATCTACCAACCAGGTCTGCAATCCGATACCTCAGAAATGCATGACGGGAAAAAAAGATAATGTCATATCCAAATTTCTTTTTCAAAAGACTTCTAACATTTTACCTTTTTTTTTGTAAAAGTTGTATTAATGCAAAAATAAATTAGAGAAATTAAGCTGAGTCATTTTGCAATAGCACCAATAAACATGCAGACATCTACATCTACATTTTATATTTTATTTTAAAATGTATACATATACCATTTAATCAAATTGGTTTTAAAACCCTCACGATTAAAGCAAGGTTATGTTTTTTAAGCACTACATTTGATATGCATTGAAAAACGTAAAATGGAAAACTCGTTTTTTGTTTTTTTAAATAAAATATTTACGTCTTCTGCCACCTGATAGGAAAAAATAGCAAGGAAAGAAAAATGCAGCTAGTTATTTGAAGTTTGGTGACAAAATGGCACCTTTTTTCTGTAGTATTTTTTTTTAACCATTTCATATATATTGTTTTAAAGTGTTGGGTCGTGTATTTAACACCTAGGCCTTTCCGCAGCGATAAGGTTTTCCTAAGCCTGACAGGCCTAAAATTTCAATCATTAAGTTCAGGTCTAGCCGGTCTTTTTTAAAAAATAATTATTATCCACTTGTCATCGTTCTTTGTCTTGCTGCCTCTCTCTCTAAGTGCTGCGTCTCTTAAAGACATACTGCTTCTGTGGTTCATGGTCTAATTTTCCACCTGTCAAAATGAAAGACGGCCTTAAAATTTTACTTTTGACTCTTTAAAAATCCCGTCATAGATGTAAAATTGTCGGCCAACGTAACCTGTAAACAAAGAAATGTTAAAAACACAGATATTACTTTGGCTTCAGGCTCGGTCCCGCAAATTAAGTTAACTGATTGGTTGTGCGACCATAGTAAATGATGTCCAGCTTTCCAACCAGGAAATGGCTTTGATGTAAATCTACGATCAAATACATTTGTTTTCCAGCCATTGTGTGTTGACAAAAACCCTGTAGAATCAATTCAATAATATATTTGTGAGTGCTGCTCGCCATCACTTTGGTGTATAATCGCCCCTTAGCTGCTTTTTCCTTACGCCTTCAAGTTGGCCCTCTTCCACCAACTCAAAATCTGATTGGCTAAACCAACATCTTTATGGAACAATGTGCACTCCGGTCTCCTCCCACATTCCAAAAAACATGCATGTGAGGTAAATTGGCCGGTCTAAATTGTCCCTAGGTGTGAATGAGCGAGTGAGTTGTCTGTCTGCCCTGTGACTGGCAACCAGTTCAGCGTGTTCCCTGCCCACTACTGCGACCCTAGTGAGGATCAGTGGTGCAGATGATGGATGGCTGGATGATTCAGATATTTTTTAAAGCAGCAGAGAAAGCCCTTACGGCACACCACTGTCCTTTTATTTGTAACATTTGGTGGGTCAGGTTAAAATGCCTGGGTATGTACACAAAATTGACAGGCACATTTATTGTGTTAATTTAGGTGGAGCATTTTACTAATTGCCATCTTGTCCTCTGTCCGGCCCTCACAGCTGGCACATTTAGGACATGTGTCTCAAATAAAGACACTTCTTAGGTTTCAAGAAGTACTTTGCTGAAAGCCTTTCAATTTATACACTGGCTCTGTACACGTGTTCTGGGATGAGAGGTTTGCTTTCTCCCTGTTCTGGTCATGTTCATGCTGCGGACACAGGCTGTAATCAAGAGCATGAAATTAGAGAGGCGCTCGAGATTTTGGGAGTCGCCCTTTTCTACACAGAAATACCATAAAACATGGACCTCGTCTACTCAAACTGAAACATCAGCTGAATTAGTGAGTCAGTAGTTTAGGCCAGGTACGTTCCCAAAATGGAAATGTTCAAGTGTACATTTAACTTTCACTTTTGTCTTTATTAATAACGATATAAAACTATCCTATTCATATCATAACATAATACAAAATTACTTCCTGAAATAACATAATACAAAGTTGTGTCCCTTGAATACAAAGTGTGACATTTACCCACCACTGCACCGGGCGTCTTTTGGGCATTGACATTCAGGTTAAATCTGGAATGTTTGTTTTTGGACTTGATTTTTGATGTTTAAAATTGGGTATCTTTTAGCATTTTCAACGTGGACCACATTTAGTCAAATACTGTACGAAAACATCCATCCATTTTCCTCAGTAGGGTTGTGGGGGTGCTGGATCCCATCACAGCTATCTTTGGGCAGTGGGCAGGGGACACCCTGAACTGGTTGCCAGCCAGTTGCAGGACTCACAGAGACAGACAACTCGCTTGCTCATTCACACCTAGGGACAATTTAGACAGGTCAAATTACCTGTTTGTTTTGAGAAAGTGTGAGGAAACCGGAACGCTTGGAGGAAACCCACACAAGTACAGGGAGAACATACAAGCTCCACAGGGGGGGTTGCGGTAGCTGGACTTGAACCCTGGACCTCTGCACCGTGGGGCTGCGCGCTAAATACCGCCCTGAACAGAGCATTCTTTCTCAAAATATTGTAACAAAGAAGTTTTTCCCAACTGATTTAGGATCCGATATCTCTGAAGAGCGGGATGACCCTTTTACAATAGCGACCAAACAATGAAGGTGCTGTTTCTGAGTCAGATCAGGAGGGTGCTCCTGATACTGGTAACCATGGAAACCAGTTCTATCTGTTTCATGTGGAGGACCAAAACCCTACCAAAGAAAAAACAGCCTGGAGAGGGACGGGCACTGCCAAGCTTTACTTACCCAAGGCACACCAAAGGGAATGGGGCCCAGGTGGTTAAGGGATCCGTGAATGGTAACAATACCAGTTCTGTATGAGTGCAGTTTTTGTGAATGTGCAGGACTACCATGTATGCAAACATTGAAAAAACTGAGTGTAAAATAATCCCTGCATCGTTGACCCAGGGAGTAAGGCCTGGAAGCATTAAAGAATATCGATTATTGCTCTTATTTGGAATCCTTGCCATCCAAAATTTTACGGCGCCCCGGCGTCTCAAACGTCACTAAGCGGAGAAGAAGAAAATTGGGGGTCTGAAAATAGAGGGATCGCCATCACTTTCCTGTCAGTGGTTGAAAAAATAACGGGCATGGTATTGCTCGGAAACTCCTCCTCTTTTTAAGTTTGTGCTCTTGCTCAGAACTGTTTTCAGCTCACTGCGGTCCTGATCATAAGAGCAGCAAGGGAGAACCTGTAAGTATTGACTACATTGACTATTTTTTAGAATAACCGATACTTTAGTAGAATGAATGCAAAACATAAAAATAGTTTATAAGTGTTTATATTTTGTGAGGATTCTAACATATTCAACTGTGAATCAACTTTGCTATTTAGTCACATCGTTATAACATGTACATATTTGTATTAAGGTATTGTTGAAAAGGCATAAACACTGAAATATGCACACATTTAAGTCCTATTTGTTGATTCTATTACCTCCATGTGTAATTACATAGAACATAGGTGTAAACTTGTGGCCTGCAGGCCATTTGCGGCCCCTGCTTTAATTTGACATTTAAAAGTAAAATTGATTTATTCTCATAGTCATCCGGTTTTAAGATTGTATTTTGTGTAGTAAAACTACTTAAAGATACACTCTGTGATATTTGAACACTAGATCTTGCTGTATTGTGGCATACAAACGAAAAAGAGTGCTACAACGCACAAGAGGGAATACAAACTACGGAGACTTAAAGCGACAAATATGAACCATTTTCTTTTGATTTTTTCCCAAGCTTTTAACAAGGTTTTTAGTGTTTTGAGGTAAACTTTAGCAGCGAGATGGCGGAAAATCATGTCAGCTCCTTTGAGGTGAGCCTCGTGGTATGTGAAATAAAAATTGATTTTTTTGCCTTGTGGGTATTAAAAAAACGTTTTGACAGTATATTATATGTATGTTTGCTAATTATTCAAATCAATATAGATATTTTTTCTTAATGAAGGAAGTTTTTTAACCACAAGGAAGTGCTGAATAATAAACAATGTTCATTGAGGTCAAGTGATGTTTATTTGTGACGCCCTTAATCACAAGAAGTCTCAAAGGGCTTTACACACCACAAATTATTGCAAACCACAGACTATTGTTACACCATCCCCTAAAACCTACATGAAGGCAAGGAAAAACTCAAAATCCTCAACATGAGGCAAATGAAGAAACCTTGAGAAGTTCTTTAGAAATCTTGTGTATCTACCAATAACTAATTTTATTAAATATCTCAATACTATTTACTTTATGTCCATAACATTTTACACTAAGAAAAACATGTTTAAGAACAGTGGAATGGTGTATCAAAATTATTTTTTGAAAGTGAATCGGCCCCAAATCACCCAGTACCTAGTTCTAGTGCCCTCCCAAAAAATTGGGTTTGTGATCCCTGATGTAAAATGTATGACAATCTTAATACTTAATGTAAATGCATAATTTTAGTATGTACAGTAAATAGGATTGTGGACCTAGCCGCATAATGTAACAAATGTAATTATGGCTCTAATTATGGGGATCGAGTTAGCAGAGCAGTCCTATAGTCTAAACTGTTTAACGTGTGACCACACATGGAGAGCGTTTTGTACTGTGCAGCGTAAATAACATCAAACTTAAAAAATATTACCGAGCAATCTCTGCAAGATTTCAGAAAGGTTAAGTCAGCGCAAGATGTGAAAGTGCTGTTAGATCTTTACAGCGAAATATTTTTCATAAAGTCGGATAGTCCTTGCGGCCCACAGCAGCTGGTGCCCAGTTTAAATATAGAGTCCGCCACCGCTGGTGTTCCACGCCTCTGTGCACGATCTGGCAAGAACTTCCTGCAGGCTTTCGTGTGGTGCACGGGCGGCTTTTCCCTCCTCCAAATTATAAGGCCTGCAGCAGCATTTTGGCTGCCTCCGCCCCAAATAAGTAATGGCCTTGCTGCCTACTAAAATAGATCTCCTGGAAGATGGGAATAAGGAAAAAAACGGAATCAAGGTGAAACTCAAATGGTAGTTAAGGACCCACCAAGACGTCACAAAATGTTTGATGCATGGTGTGGGGTGATCCTTAAAGTTAGTTCATGACCCCGAACGCAACGTAAGGACCAGTTAGCTCTGTTAAGCAAGATGAGTGTGCAGATATTGTATGCATTTTGGATGCTATAATTTAATTTGCTCTCAAATACTTGAAACAAGTTTTAAGTCAAAATATTGATCACAAAATCTTTTGTTAGGTATGAAAGGTGTCAAAGCCAAACTGATGAAATGGCCAATAAAACATTAAGCTCCAAGCCGAGGGCCGGTCTGATTGAATGTTGAACAATATTAAAATGACTCATATAGTCTAATGAGCCTACAGTATGTCACAAAAGTGAAAACATCCCTTACATTTCTGCAGAGATTTAATTCTAATGTAAATAGAACATCACGAAAGAAACATCGCTTTGACACCATGAAAAGACATATGTCAACAAAGGCCATGGCTTTTTGGAAAGATATTCTCTGGTTTGATGAAACAAATCAATTTATTTGGCTCAGATGGTGTGAATCATGTGTGGTGGCAACCAAGTGAGGAGCACAAACATTTTCGTATCGTGCCTAAAGTCAAGCATGGTTTTGGGAATGTCGTGGTTTGGGGCTGCATAAGTGCAAATGGAATTGGGGAGTTGCATTGCATTAAGGGTAACACAAACTCAAGTAAGTACTGTGGAATATTAGAGTAGAGAATGATTCCCTCCTTCCATAAACTGGGTGGCACCGAAATGTTCCAGCATGACAATGACTCCAAATACAATTCTAAGAAAACCAAGGCTTTTCCAAAGGGGCTACGGGTAAAGGGGATGATGGATTGGCCAAGCAGGTGTCCAGATCTAAATCCAATAGAATATCTTTGGGGCACCCTCAAGCGGAAGGTGGAGAAGCAAAAGATGTTGAATATCCCCCAGCTCAGTCATGTTGTCATGAAGGAGCAGAAGAGCATTGCAGTGACAATTTGTGAGGCTCTGGTGAAATCCATGGCCAAGAGGATTAAAGTGGTTCTGCAAAATCATGGTGACCACAAAAATATTGAACTTCAGGAACTTTTACCTAAGTGTGTATTCACTTTTGGTACCAGGGGTTTAGCTACTAATGCATTACAGTAATCGAGACGGAAGGTAACAAACACATGAATTATAATCCGACATCGCATCCGACTAAGACAGCATAGGGCGAATTTTAGCAATGTTGCGAAGATGGAAAAAAGCTGTTCCAGAAATAGTCTTAACTTGTGTTCGAAAGGACATACTGGGGTCAAATATGACACCTAAATTTGAGGGGGACAACATTAAACATTAGATACCTAGCTAAAATGATAGCTTTTACAGCAACCTATTATATTTTGTATCATAGCTACATAAACTCGTAGCTAGTATCAGGAGAACATCAAAAGTAAAAAGGACGGAAGGGACAAATGAAAAATTAAGCTATAAACTGAGGGCCAGCCAGACTGATTGAATGAGTTTTTTAAACCACACATAGTCTTGTGAACTATATTGAACCTACTGAAAAGCTAACAAATATCTTCCAATATCATCAGATAAATAAAGCAATATTTGTTTGTGACTCTGGCAGTATTCTGTAATTTTCAATTGTCACCCAAAAAAAATGTCCTTGGCGTAAATATCCCCCTCACATAGACATGATATTAAAGAAGCCGCTATTATTGAAGCACCACCAGGAGCCTATATTTTATATTTTTACAAAAACAGGCTGAAGTCTAGATATACTGAAAAATTCTGTCATTCACCAATAATGAATCAAGACCATCTTAGGAGCTGAAGAAAATCTGCCCGGGGGCTAGATGTGGCCTTGACTTTGACATATGTGAATTAAGCGAACACGGGAATTTTTAGTCATCTAGAAGAGGCCATTTTGTCACTTTCAGACTGTGAACTTTACACACAACCCAGAAAAAAATGACATGTACTGTGATGTTGTCGGTTCAGTTGAAACTAGGTGTCTCAGACTCAATTTACTTTGGGTCTACGGGAACTGAGGTGATGTTGGGCAGAATCAGGTTTTCCACTTAAAAAGCTCTGATAACTGCTTTTTACTGTTAACAAAGTTTTTTTCTTCATAAAATAAATCCTAAATAAATGGATAAAGGTGAAATTAAATCATCAATAATAAATAAAATAATCATACAGCAAAGAAAGGTTTAAGAGATTGTGAGTTAAAAATAATTATATTTTCTGAGCAGCTCAACAATGTAGAATTATTTAAATACATTCTCAATGAATATAATAGCAAAGCACCAAAACTAAAGTAAGGCAGAAAAAAATTATCCACGCCACAATGAGAATAATTAAATAAATAAAAGGAAATAAACAACTAGCTAGTCATTGGTGTGGCATAATCATAAAATAGATAGATACAGAAAACAGATTCTTTTAAAGCCTCACCAAAGGTGGGGTGATTCATTTGAGGTGTCCTTAAAAAGTTAAAAGGAGAACATTTTCTCGATTTAGTGTGTGTTAACAATGGCCAACTGAGTTCAAAGAGCCTTTATATATTTTTTCCACTGTGCCTATCTGATTTTTATCTCAAATAGGAGGGTAGGTGGCCATTGACTTTATACTCGTCATCGTTTTTCTTAGTGTAGCATGAAAATGGTAAAAGTAAGGAAGTCCTCTTTCAAATACAATACAAACGCCAATCCAACCCCTCAAAAAGATGTTAAGAGAATAGTGTATTCCAGCGCGTCTAAGAAATGCACATACTTGATAAATGAGCTGACTGGGGCTGACTTTGAGCCAGAAGATGGCGGCGAAGAGCAATAAAGTTTTGAATTCTGTACAGCACCTTTAGGGTTATAATATTCTGTTTTGTGCCAAATTGGTGATCCTAATCACAGATGCTATCTAGTCGTAAAAGCTCGCTTCGCTAATGCTGCTTGTTATAGTATCGCTGATGTGGTTAATGCTAGCAGCTCTCACTTTTGAGCATCCCTGATGCAAGCCACCACATTAATATTAGCAACATCTAATTCTGCGTAAACAAAACATTTGAGTGGTGGAAAAGTCATGAGATTTGACTGTGTGGTTGCTAAATATTTTGTTGATGTTGCAGGAAAGATGGCATCCCGCTTGATTTTGCATATGGCCTGCGTGACCTTGTTGTCACTGTGCTGCGGCATGGCTCGGGGTGCCCCCATGTTCTACAACATGTCCATGGATGGTAGCGGTGACGAAGGGCTAGAATTCCTCTTCCCTAAGTACCTCTCAACTCGCTCTCCCATCCAAATCAGCGGTGCCACCCAAACTCCAGAAGCTTCAGACACACCAACACTCACCAACACCATCACCATGACCATCATCCGCCTCAAGGACTTTGTTCTGACCAGGGTGGTGGACTTCCTGGAGGAGCACATGCTCATCATCATCGTTGTGACCTCTGTTCTAATCGTCATCATTTTTATCATCTGCTGCGCTTCTGCCCTGAGTCAGAAACGTAAGCTAGAGGCCTACAAGGTCCCCCCTCAACCATCCAAAAAACACCCTGTGGAGAAAATTGTCACACACGGGGCACCCAATGATCTACAAGGAAGACCGTACGTCGTAGACCACGTCAAAAGGGTCCAGATGCAGAGCTCGCCAAAGAACTTGCGTGTACCCTCCAAAGCTCTGATTGGAGAAAAGGGCCGGGACGTCAGATCATCACCTCGCCCGGAAGTGAAGAAGGTTCGGGAGGTGGAAGAGAAGTGGAGAGAGGAACCCATGTACAAAGAGGAACCTAGGCGCAGGGAAGATGCGCAAAAGTGGAGGGACGAGCCCATATACAAAGAGCGCAGGGAGGAGACGCAGAAGTGGAGAGACGAGCCCACGTACAGAGAAGAGACGAGGCGCAGGGAGGAGGGTCAGAGGTGGAGAGAGGAGCCCATATACAGAGAGCGCAGAGAGGAGGCTAGGGGATGGAGAGAGGAGCCTATGTACAGAGAGCAGTCAAGGCGCAGGGAGGAGGCGCCTCACTCCAGTCATTCGGTTTGCACCTGTCACATGAAGAGGACCTACTACTAGATAGCAGGAGTAACTTACAAAAAAGTGATCACAATCTATGCAAAGTTATGGATTGCTCTGCTCTTCTGGTGGTAAATCAAGAATTTCTTCATCGGGGTGATTATTTGACATTACGCAAAATATTTAGGAGTAAGGGTTCCAATTTCATGATATTAACACGCTATATAAAATTCGGATAAAATTGGGTATTTGATTTTACACAGTACAAATGATAACCTTTGATGTTTTTGTGCTGGCATATTTTTTGGGGTTTAGATGCTCATATTTTCCAAAGTATTTTTTTCACAATAATCCTATATGTATTTTTGAATTGCGAACTAAAATTCATTCAGTGTGGAACTGCAAAAATTGAGTAAGAAAATGTAATTCCTTCTTTCTCATTTTATTATCTAATTAACTAATTCACCCATGTTCTCAATAATTGTTTGAGTATTACTGTTTATTTTCCCATATTTTTATTAGCCCAGACAAAATGGTAAGAAAATAAAATACATCTTTTTGACGATATTTAGAAAAAAACCTCTTAACTTATTTTTTCAAAACTTTTATCTTTGCTTTACTTTAACCATTTATATATATATATATATATATATATATATATATATATATATATATATATATATATATATATCGTGTGTGTGTGTGTGTATAAATTCTCACACTTTAACTGTTTTTTTTTTACAGTGGACCGGCAAGCAAACTGCAAAAAGTTCCATTAAATATCTAGGAGAAAAAAAAATGTAATAGTTGTTTTTCTTATACTATTTCTTATTAGATTTTTATTTCAAAAGAAAACTACGATACAATCTTAGTTTTTTTTTTTTTCCTACTTTTACTGCATTTTGTCTCATTTAGATTTGGTCTTTTGGCTGTAAATTCAGCGGCTTAACAGGGACCTTCAACAAACTTTATTTAACTAAAGTTTCAAATGACAGAATTGATAAATATAATTACTGGCCACAGTGTTTGGTAAACCGATAGTTAGCATTATTAGGTATTTTAACTCATTTCTAATGTAAAGGCTCTATGATAGTTGTATAAACCCATTTAGAATACCGCGAGCATTAGCATAATTTATACAACTCCAGTATATACTGTATGTGAAAATAATTCTAAATACAAAATGCAAAAAAAGGCCAGTTTATGTCCAATAATATATACATACACGTATGTATATATCTTATATATGAGTACATTGTATTGATACACTTTGTAGCTCAAGTGTTTGTGATATTTTTGTTTAATATGAACATCAAAATTGTGTTTAAGTGTAAACACATGCCTGCCAAGACAGAGGAATTGCCTCATAATGTCCTGCTGTATCTAAAATCAAGATGAATTATCTTGAAAAAAAAATTTTTCTTGGTGCTACGAGTTCCCTTAGAACTTGCTGTCTTGATTATCTTGCAATTTCTTTATCGACACTTTTCATGTTAGCTAGCATTTATCTTTTTCTTTTTCTTACAGAAATACGTTCACTAAAAGTAAATTGTGACCTTAACTACAGCAATGGATTTTCTGTTCACTGTTTTTATGTATGCAATAAATTATCCAAGACTTATATATTGCTTTTTCTGGGTAGAAAATACCACTTCTGTTGGCAAGTGGCCTATGGCTTTGTTTACTTTGAAGGGGCACTGTGTAATATTTGACCACTAGATGTCACTGTATTGTGTACCGCAACCAAAAACGAGTTCTCCCTGTAGTAAATTAAATTGATATTTTTAGATATGCATGTATTTGTATATTATAGTTCATGTATTTGTATTATTCAAATAAAAAAAAGAACCTTTTTTTCTAGTACGAAAGTCGATATCTTATACACAATGCCCCTTGAAATGTTGCCAACATTTTGTTAATTCCTGTACACGTCGTTATCTTATGTTGACTATTAGGAGTACTGTACTGTATTTATTGAATTTGATACAACAGGTTGTTAGGAAATATAATCACAACTAAAAGTATCAAGATGTGAAATATTTGTCAGTTTGTACAGTTCTTGGATAAAATGTCGAGAGCTTGTATTCATCTCTACAAAGCTTGTTTTTCTCTCCTATCCTTAACTCCTGTTGAATAAAATACTGTTGTTTATCTCACTTGTGTATCGTGTCTCTCTCAGTTTATGTATTTGTATTTTCGATTTTTAGTTTAGAGAGGTACCATTTTTTGTAGATGCCAGTCGCACACACATAAAGTCCTTTACAATCTTTTATCCTTTTGGAATGCATATGGGGAAAAAAAACATACAGGGAGTGCAGAATTATTAGGCAAATGAGTATTTTGACCACATCATCCTCTTTATGCATGTTGTCTTACTCCAAGCTGTATAGGCTCGAAAGCCTACTACCAATTAAGCATATCAGGTGATGTGCATCTCTGTAATGAGAAGGGGTGTGGTCTAATGACATCAACACCCTATATCAGGTGTGCATAATTATTAGGCAACTTCCTTTCCTTTGGCAAAATGGGTCAGAAGAGGGACTTGACAGGCTCTAAAAAGTCAAAAATAGTGAGATATCTTGCAGAGGGATGCAGCACTCTTAAAATTGCCAAGCTTCTGAAGCGTGATCATCGAACAATCAAGCGTTACATTCAAAATAGTCAACAGGGTCGCAAGAAGCGTGTAGAAAAACCAAGGCGCACAATAACTGCCCGTGAACTGAGAAAAGTCAAGCGTACAGCTGCCAAGATGCCACTTGCCACCAGTTTTGCCATATTTCAGAGCTGCAACATCACTGGAGTGCCCAAAAGCACAAGGTGTGCAATACTCAGAGACATGGCCAAGGTAAGAAAGGCTGAAAAACGACCACCACTGAACAAGACACACAAGCTGAAACGTCAAGACTGGGCCAAGAAAAATCTCAAGACGGATTTTTCTAAGGTTTTATGGACTGATGAAATGAGAGTGAGTCTTGATGGGCCAGATGGATGGGCCCGTGGCTGGATCGGTAAAGGGCAGAGAGCTCCAGTCCGCCTCAGACGCCAGCAAGGTGGAGGTGGGGTACTGGTATGGGCTGGTATCATCAAAGATGAGCTTGTGGGGCCTTTTCGGGTTGAGGATGGACTCAAGCTCAACTCCCAGTCCTACTGCCAGTTTCTGGAAGACACCTTCTTCAAGCAGTGGTACAGGAAGAAGCCCGCATCCTTCAAGAAAAACATGATTTTCATGCAGGACAACGCTCCATCACACGCATCCAAGTACTCCACAGCGTGGCTGGCAAGAAAGGGTCTAAAAGAAGAAAAACTAATGACATGGCCTCCTTGTTCACCTGATCTGAACCCCATAGAGAACCTGTGGTCCCTCATCAAATGTGAGATTTACAAGGAGGGAAAACAGTACACCTCTCTGAACAGTGTCTGGGAGGCTGTGGTTGCTGCTGCACGCAATGTTGATTGTGAGGGTCAGAGTTCCCGAATGTTTGATCTTACATTACACAGTCCAGCGTTTTTCCGAATTGCTCAGTCCAGCGTTTTCCGAATTGCTCAGTCCACAATTAGTAGATTTGGGAGTCCACAATTGAAAGGATTTGGGAGTACAGTCAATAAACATGCCCGATTAAAGTCGCCGTCGACGATAAAGTCGATTAATTGATGAATTTATGTTTTGATGTAAAGAGCCCCTAAAAGCAAGCGGTCACAGTGATTCCCGGTTTATTTTGATTTAGACACGTTGAATGCACATGCCCACCCTTGCTGTTAGACTGTATACACTAGCCTATCACAGTTGCGTATACAATCATACCCACCAAACATGGAGCGCGCAGCCTTATCTTTCCCCATGGTGTACTCTCTAACAGAACACAATGCACGACACAGTATCAATGACAAAGACAATTCAATTCAAACTCTGCAAAGGACTGAATCAGCGATAATCGAAGCATGGAGTGGTGATGGGTCTCTGTATATTGTTTTTTTTTCTATTTAACTGTCCAAATCCTCAATAACTAAACAAGCAGGAAGAAATTAACATGGGTTTTTGTATCTGATTTATCCCCCCAAAATAATCGACAGACTCATCACCTATTAAAATAATGGTTAATGTAGTTGCAGCCCTAGTTGTCATACTGCTAGTTTACACCGCACTCCCGTCTCTTCAGCTCCGCAGAGTGTGACGGTGCCCGTGGCCACTCGAACCCGCTTATTCAGAGATGACCAGATGACGATGGCCATCCAGCTTGTGCAACAGCACCTGCACGGAGCGCCTCCCAGTGGGACGTCATACACGTCCGAATCCCAGCTCGACAGAGCCATGGTAAGCAATTACGGTTGATTAGAAATGCATTCAGTGGCCCCTCTACATGCGAGATTAATTAGCTCCCGGATCGTGCCTTTATTTAGAAATAGTCATATCTTAAACCAATTTACTCCTTAAGAAATAACTAAAAACCAATTACTTTGTTTCTGGCCTCTTATGGCAAATGCAAGTAAAAAAACTTCCAATTTTGGGACAGCTCCTTAAAGTAGTCACATTGGTATGGGTGTTTCTTTAAATGTTCTTTGATTGATGAATGATAGTCACCAAATACAACTACAGTGGTTGATTTGCTTTGGGAGTGGAGCCTGGCTTAGGCGAAATCCAGTGGACATACTGTATTTAAAACTGAGGGTCATTGTTCGATGTGATGCATCTCATTTTTCTCTTGTGCTCAAGGTTCCTTCATTTTCCTCATACTAAGGTTTTAGATTAGATGATGGCGTAATACTAGTCCGTAGTCAGTAATAGTCTGTGCAGCCCTTCTTGTGATTAAAGGTTATACAAATACAGTCAACATGGTTTGACCCGACTTGCGCCCCCCCAAGAAATTTGTCTCTTCATTCAGGTTGTTTTTTCACGGGGTCACTTGAGGGTCTGCTTCACTTCGTACTCTATGCTTAAACTCGGTGCTATATGCAGAGTGTGAAGGTAAATGTAGACAAAACCTCGTCAATGTGTAGTGCAGGTACAATTGCACTTGATTCTTTGGAAAGTTAATTAAAAAAAAAAATCAGACGTCATACGCACCGCGCCCCATTGATGGTGCCTTGCGTGCCCCCCCCAAGGAGCCCACCCCACTATGCTACACTGAAAAAATGAAACCCAGAGACAAGCATGACGTCACTCTCCAACCACTCTCTGCGCCCATTATTACTCCTGCCTAGTGTGTTCTGCCATGCTTCCATTAGGTGATATTATTCGCAAGTACAATATCAGCTTCCACTGCTATGCAGACGACACTCAACTATATCTTCCGTTGGAGGAATCTTCCATACTAAACTGTGGAAATTTGGAGGCCTGTCTCACTGAGATAAAAGAGTGGATGTCACTCAATTTCTTGCGTCTTAACTCTGAAAAGACCGAAATGTTAGTCATTGGTCCTTCTAAATGCCGTGACTTATTCTCAAAAACTGCTGTGAACATTGACAAATGTCACATCACACAGAGTGACTCAGTTAAAAATTTAGGGGTCATATTTGACCCTGATCTATCCTTTGAGATGCATGTAAAGCAAATTACTAGAACTGCCTTCTTCCATCTTCACAACATTGCTAAAATCCGTTCAATACTGTCTCAGTCTGATGCGGAAACAATAATTCATGCATTTGTTACCTCCCGTCTCGATTACTGTAATGCACTACTCTCCGGTCTCCCGAAGTCCAGAATCAAGTCTCTTCAGCTAGTACAAAATGCCGCAGCGAGGCTTTTAACTAGGACAAAAAAGTACGATCACATAACACCGATTTTGGCTAACCTGCATTGGCTCCCAGTTAGCCAAAGATGTGACTTCAAAGTTCTCTTAGTATTGTACAAAATCATACATGGACTTGCTCCCTCTTATCTTTCAGATCTGATCTGCCACTATGTCCCGGTCCGAAGCCTACGATCTGAGAGTGCTGGTCTTCTGATGACCCCGAGAGCAAAGAAGTCTTCTGCTGGTTCGAGAGCGTTCTCCATCCGGGCACCGGTGCTGTGGAATGCTCTTCCCCCTGAGATCCGATCTGCAACCTCAGTGGAAATGTTTAAATCTAAACTTAAAACTCACTTCTACTCCATTGCATACGAATAACCTACTCCTCTTGTCGGTTGAAAATAGTTTGTGTAATATAGTGTATCAATCTGTGAAGCCCTTTGAGACTCTTTGTGATTTAGGGCTATACAAATAAAAATGACTTGACTTGACTAAGATAAAAGCAGATAGACGGAGTGGAAAAATAAAGCATAAAGGCTCGTTGAACTTTGCCATTGTTAACACGTACTTAACACAAACATTTAACTTTCAACTTTAAAGGACACTTCAAACAATTTACCCCACCTTAAATATGTTGGGTAGTACAAAAGAAACACAAATGCAATATTGACTTTTTTATTTCCAGTTTTAGAATCTCCTATCACAAAGACCCATCCAAAATGTAAATAAAATTGAACTACAGCAAAACATTGTTTATAAAGTATTTGGTAAGATAGATGCAGCGAAAAAAATACTACTGCAGCATCACAATACAAATGTTAAGTCCGATACATTATTGTCAGAAATAAAGACACACAATGATCCATAATCTCGGCAGAGAAATGGGGTTTAACGCTTCCTATACAATCCACCTGTACCATGCCTGCCACCCGAAACCAACGACCCAAATTGTGAAATTAAGCTCTGGCTTTGACACCCTCTTCGTTCTTGTTCTGTTTTATTTTGTAGTCTGATAGGGCTGCTCTGATGGCGTCTTCTGCAAGCACTGAAAGTGAAGAGATTATGATATTAATAATCTCCTCCCAAAAAAGGGCCATATCTGCACAGAGATATGAAGTGTGGCCGTCACTTACTCGAGCAATGAAGTTTGACAGGCGGGAGGCAGAGTTCTTTTGCAATGTCAGTGTTCTTAATTCTCAAAGCTTCATCGATCTGCAGGAAACCAAAACAAGCTCAAGCGACACATGGAAGAATTTCCTAAAAATGTTCTTCTAAAAAATCTTTGTCAACTCACAGACTTCCCTTTGACCCACTCAGTTGCCAGGGAACTAGACGCAATGGCTGAGCCGCAGCCAAACGTCTTGAATTTGGCGTCCACTATCTTCCCGTTTTCGTCCACTTCAACCTGAAATAACAATAAAATGGAAGGTAATTCTGCCCGGCTTTTATTTGGATTTTGCCCTCACCTGCAGTTTCATGACGTCGCCACAAGCTGGGGCACCCACTAGACCAGTCCCCACGTTCTTGGCGTTTTTATCCAAAGAGCCAACATTTCTTGGGTTTTCGTAGTGGTCCACGACCTTTACAGAGAAATAAGACCTCCTTATATCTTGGATTTAGGGCTGCAACTAATGACTATTTTAATAGTCGACTAGTCCCCAACTATTAGTAAAATAATCGGATAATTGTAATTTTTTTCTTAAATTAAGCATGAAGTTGGTTAAATTGTGTGGCAATGATAATAAACACAAGAACAATTGGTAGATTTAAAAATACATCTCTTTTTGAACATACAGAGGATTTATATAAAAATTGAATATCTCAAGAAAAGGCTCATGAGCAGCAGTAGAATGGTAAATAAAAAAAAAAAACATCTATAATCTGCATTCTGCGAAGTACATTCAGCGGTCAACTGCAAGGTCTGCAACAAAAGTACTTAATCATCCTCCACAGTTTGAAATCAAACAGTTTTAACAATTGATGTTTGTGGTATTTAAAATTTAAAAACTAACGTTTGTTTTTAGGACCTCATACATTTAAATTCAAATATATTTGTAAGGCACAGTCTGGCGTAAAGCTCAAGCTCTTTTATAACAAAATATACGCATATACAATGTGCAATGCATGTCATCAAAACCGTATTGGCTCAAATGTCGCTTTAATCTTACCGAGGCGAGTCAGAGTCCGTTTCCTTCAATTGTGTGAATGTTCTATTTAAATGTTCATGCATCACTGAGGGTACTGCCATGATATGTAAGGTCTGCTTTGCAAAACTTGCAAGTAGTCCATTCTTATTACTTTATTTTTATAGATGAAGCTACTATTTTTGTACGTTACTGCTCAAGACAGATACGCTACTGTGCATGAGTGACTTTCAGCAGAGATTATATTCAGGTAGGGATGCCTCACTTGGTTGGAAAATTATTTGTCGACCATTTATTCAATTGATTTTTGTTTACAATGTCAACTTATCGTTGCAGGCCTACTTAAAACAAGTAATTATCAGCAACCTAAATTATAACCGTTGAACTTTGAAGGTTTTTTTGTCCTACTTACACTCATTATACACTTTATAATTATCACTTTCGACCTGGGAACAAGGACAAACGATTTGTTGACAACTAATTGTTTATTAAATTAACTGCCAAGTATTCAAGTACTCAAACGTGCATTTTTTATTAGACGCAAAACAAATTTCTGCTTGATAATATATGCATTGAAAGTTGTTTTAATTGTCTTCCACAATAGAAGACTTTCCATATTTCTAAATTAATTCAATACAACATTTGACGTTGGAAAAAAAATGGGTTGCAACTTAATGCATTTATTTCAAGAAATACACATATACACAGTTTCCCAATTCATCTAATGGTATTATTATTCTTTACAAAATTAACAATGTAAAGCTTTGAAATAAGTTTAGATTTCCCCAAAATGCGCATGCATCGCGAGTTAATTTAAAACGAGGCGGAAGAATTAAGCCACACACAACTTGTAACTCGTGGTTTCTACTGTTAAAAAGGTTTAGATTATCTGATAAAATTGAAAAATCAAATATCAAAATAATCTTTGGTTGCAGCCTTTATACAATCCACTTGTAAACTCGTGGGCACGTGTCACGCACTGAGAAGCTTCTGTTAACTAATAGCGCCACCAAAAGGCCACTATCAAGCATGTTTGTTCTATAAGTATGCTTGTTCTTGAAGGTTATTTAGTAATCGGCAGTGGTACGGCAATAACTATGGACACATATTCTCTATTATTACGCTTACTTGACACATTAGTCGTGAATATAGATATATTAGACCACTGTTATTAAGATGGTTAGCAAACATCTCGTTGAAATGCCAAAACGCAGAGCATGGTTACCTAACCAAACAAGCGCAGACATGAGAAAATGCTGATTTTCTTTTAAACGCGTACGAAACAAGTCAGAAAGATCTATTTGTTTACCTTCTTGTGATATGAGCAGAGAATCTTCGTCTCAGGACTCAGCAACCTTGTGTTGAACAACAACGAAGACTTTCGCAAGGCCATCGCCATGTTCAAAGACCGACTGTATCCGGAAATGTACGAGGGAAAACGAGGTTGTTGATAAACAACGAAGGCCAGACGAGGGAGGTCGCAGCGCCTACTTGTGTCCTTCTTGATTATTGCAACTCGAGAGAGGAGGCTTTTCGACTTGTTACCAGGCAGACAGCCTTTCCAACATGGCAGCGGCGAGCAACGCGGAGCCTACGCATTTGCGAGATATGGAAGACGACGCGGAGATAGACGAGCAGGAAATGGACTCGGAGAGTGACGGAGAGGAAGACATGGGGGAAGACAATTCGGAGGCCGAGACGTCAGATGATGAGAAGGAAAATGAAGCCGAAATCCAGCGCCTCGAAGAGCAGGTAACTCTTTGGTATTGTTGACGCTAGCTGAGTATCAAAAGGAGAATGGATGAGTGCAAAATAGTTGCTGTCATTTTAGCAAGAGGAGGCTTGCAAAGCATTTTGCAATAGCGTTGAACGAAAGCGATCACGTTGTTTTAAATGTGGTTCCATTTGCGACGTAATTGGCGTGGAGCGATGCTAGCTCGTCGTGGCCGCGCGTTTTGCTTTGTGACTTCACAGCGTGGACGAAAGCTGAAGTGGCGTGCGTCGTCAAACTACGTCCTCGTGTTCACAATGCCCAACTTAGTTCGAGAGCTTTTAGTCTTAAATTTCCACTGCATCTGCCAGTTTTATGTTACTTTTAGTAAAGCTGTTAGGGGCGGGACACATTTGGTAGGAGTGGGTGGGGATTGCTGGAGACTGACGTCATGCTTGTCCCTAGAGTTTTTTTCCTTTTCTATTTGATAGCGCATACCTGTCAACCTGTACGATTTTGCAGTACCAAGTACGTTTATTATGCATTTTAAGACGTGTACGATGTACAAGAAAATCTGTATGGAAAAACAAAAAATTGTCAATTATGGGTACCATCCGGTATACACCGACTATCACGAAACGGCAAATCAATCAAGTCCAACGAGTTATGTGTATCATGTAGGTTAATAGGCTGTAATAAAAGTTTGCAATAGTCTTTGATCTGTGCAGCCCTTTGATGCACAACCCTTTTGTGACTCTTTGTGATTAAGGGCTATACAAATAAACATGATTTGACTTGAGTTTGAGTTGTGTAGTGAAAGGAATTCCGTCTCTTTCCAGAGAACCGGCTTTTTCGGCTCAATTCATTAAAGAGAGCGGGCTCTCAAACGGCTCACTTGCTTTGATGCATTATATTACGAATTATTATGTTGTATAAAGAAGTTAAGAAAAAAAAGGAAGTATAAAAGGAGAAAATGAAATAAGACAGGTTTGTGGTTATCCCTTTAATCAGCATATTACCAACAATAATTGAATGCAGAAAATGAATTCATGATTTGAATAAGATAATGTATTATTCTACTTAAATATATTTGCATGTATTTTTTCCTTCTACAGTGAATGTCCAAACTACCGTATTTTCCGCACTATAGGGCGCACCGGGTTATAGGGCGCACCCCCCAAAAAATTGTTTTTGGTCCTATATCTTCCATAGATAAGGCGCACCGGATTATAAGGCGCTACAATGGGAACGTCCACAAAACAGTCAGATGAGTCAGTCAAACTGATTACCCCCTTAACATTCCCAAAGCTTGCAAAGAAGCAAATACGTGTCGTAGACACGTGCGGATGCGGTGTCCGTACGATGTCACTTAAATGCGTCAGTTCAAATATCATTCGGAAGGTTGAAGTCTTGGGATTCAAGAAATGCCAAACATTTCTATGTTTCTATTTTCTTTTTCGCTCACAACTTTACTGTGCATATGACAATAAACACTTGGAATTGAGTTTAATTCACTCAACTCATCACAGCAACATCAAGATCGTTCTAAAACAAGATACCGGGAAAATATAAAGCCGCATAACTCACCTAAGTTCTCACGTTCAATAATGATACGCAATCATGGTCTTCTTACAACTGTGAGTGAAGTAAATCCAGGAGAGTAGAATATTTACAAATACAGACTAATGAAACCTGTTTCTTTATGGCATACTTTAGCAAGCTTGCTACGGCATTGCTAAACTCGGCCGATTGCAGGGTTTGTTTTGGCCATCTAGCCAATCCGAGGCTCCGGATAACTTCAGCCAATAGCGATCGATTTAACGGATGATTGACACATTGGTTAGCCAATGAAACGCCGGTATATAAATCCCAGCATACACAGCGGACTTGCTACGCCATTGCTAAACTCAGCCGATTGCAGGGTTTGTTTTGGCCATCTAGCCAATCCGAGGCTCCGAATAACTTCAGCCAATAGTGATCGATTCAAATGATGATTGACACATTGGCTAGCCAATGAAACGCCGGTATATAAATCCCAGCATACACCGCGGACTACTCCACGTTCGGGGTAAAATCGAGTCGGCGGCTGTTGAGTAAGTTGCGAGACCTTGCGAATTTAATATTGAGCCATATATAAGGCGCACTGTGTTATAAGGCGCATGGTCAGCTTTTGAAAAAAATTAAGACTTTTAGGTGCGCCTTATAGTGCGGAAAATACGGTACTTCTTTTTTGAACTATTTTATAATAAACCTCATTCATGTCGAGCAACTCAGTATCTCACCACAAAATGTTTATTAACAATATATATGATATAAGGAAACACATGTACAATACAACATGTTAAGCTACATAAATAAACACGTTTGAGAAAAAAAAAATGGTGTGAGATTATTTTGTAAGGGAAAATACAAAACTCAATTCCAATGAAGTTGGGAAAGTGTGTTAATTGCAAATAAAAATTGATCCAAGTAAATTGCAAATTCTTTTCAACCCATATTTAAATGAATGCACAGCAAAGACAACATATTTATTGTCTTCACTCATAAACTTTATTGTTTTGGGAGAAAATCATCAACTCTGTAATTTGATGACAGCAACACGTGCCAAAATAGTTGGGACAGGTGTCAATAACTACTCAGAAAGTGGATGAATGGAAATCAACCAACTATTTGCAGGTGAACAGATGAATTAGCAACAGGTGAGAGTTGTTACTGGGTATAAAAAAGGGAGACCCGAACAAGCTAAGTCATTCACATGCAAGGATGGGGCGAGGTTCACCTCTTTGTGAACAACTGCGTGAGCAAATTGTTGAACAGTTTAAAAACAACATTCCTCAAAGTACAATTGCAAGGAATTTAGGGATATCATCATCTACAGTCCATAATATTGTGAAAAGGTTCAGGGAATCTGGAGAAATCACTGTGCGTAAACGGCATGGCCGTAAACCATTATTGAATGCCCGTGACCTCCGAGCCCTCAAGCGGTACTGCATTAAGAACCGACATCAATGTGTAAAGGACATCACCACATGGGCTCAGGAACACTTTGGAAAACCACTGTCAGTCAATACAGTTCGACGCTATATCCGTAAGTGTGGGTTAAAACTTTATGTTGCAAAGCGTAAGCCATTCATCAACAACATCCAGAAACGCCGCAGGGTTCTCTGGGCCCGAGCCCATCTAAAATGGACTGATACAAAGTGGAAAAGTGTTCTGTGGTCTGATGAGTCAGTTTTCCAAATTGTGTTTGGAAATTGTGGACGTCGTGTCCTCCGGTCCAAAGAAGAACAGAACCACCCAGACTGTTATGCACGCAAAGTGCAAAAGCCAGCATCTGTGATGGTATGGGGGTGCATGAGTGGCCAAGGAATGGGTAACCTGCACATCTGTGAAGGCACCATTAATGCAGAAAAGTACATTCAGGTTTTGGAACAAAGTATGTTGCCATCCAAACAGAATCTTTACCATGGGCGCCCTTGCTTCTTCCAGCAGGATAATGCCAAGCCACACACTGCACGTCTCACGACAGCGTGGCTTCGTAGTAAGAGGGTGCGGGTGCTTGACTGGCCTGCCTGCAGTCCTGACCTGTCTCCCATTGAAAATGTGTGGCGCATTATAAAGCGCAGAATAAGACAAAGGAGACCCCGGACTGTTGAACAGCTGAAGCTGTACATAAAGCAAGAATGGGAAAGGATTCCACTATCAACGATTCAACAACTAGTCTCCTCACTTCCTAAACGTTTATTGAGTGTTATTAAAAGGAAAGGTGATGTAACACAATGGTGAAGAAGCCCCTTTCCCAACTACTTTGGCACTTGTTGCAATTATAAAATTCTAAGTTTATCATTATTTGCTTATGGAAATAAAGTTTATGAGTTTGAACATGGATAATCTTGTCTTTGTGGTGTATTCATTTAAATATGGGTTAGAAAAGGTTTGCAAGTCATTCTATTCTAATTTTACTGACATTTTAAACTTTTTCCCAACTTCAATGGAATTGACTTTTGTACAACATTTTGTAAAGTTATGGAGCCGTGGAGGTTAACAGGTATAATAGTGTATTATGAAAATTGTGAAAGTAAGAATAGTCCTGCTTCAAGAAGAGTCCAAATCCCAACCTATAACCCAAGATGAAGAAAGTTTACTTAAATGCCTCTAAGAAATGCACATAATTCCAAGCGCATAGAGATTGTGCTAACTAAGGCTGCAATAAGGCCAGAAGATGGGGTCAGTATTTGGACTGTACCTTACTTCTTACTTTTTCACACACCGTAGGGACAAGAATGAAATCACTCCCCAACCCCAATCATGTCCAAACTACACCATTCCAACTTAAGCCCAAAATCCAAAGTCCGAAAGACACTTGGTGAAAAGAGTGCTTCTACCGAATGCACTGCAAAATTTAAATTTAGCAAAAATACAGACTCTGCCCTACTTTAGGACAGCATAGGTTCCGGACGATCGTACGTAAGTTGAATTTGTTCGTAAGTTGCTTCAGTACTGTATTTTGTATGTTTGAGGTTTGTATAAATATGTTTGAGGCTTGTGTAAGTAACCTGTATTGTTTTGTACTAAAAAATAAACATTTTATAAAATAATCATAGCTTTATAAAGATAAATAAAGTTAATTTTAACTTACTTTTGGAAGATGGGCGTCAAGGGTTCCTCCTCCGTTGTAAGAGTGGACGAAAAAAGTGATCCAAGCATTGTCTCAACCGCATCAAGCTTTCTTATTCCACTTTTATTTCAAAATAAACGGCTCACCTCTTCTTTACACTTTACGCCAACCATATTGAATAGATGCACGGGATATTAAACATTAAAAATGTCAAAGTTCTTAGCGCGCTGGAGATACAGTATCGAATGTTAACACACAAACTAGGAAGATGAAGCCGGATTTCTTCTTGCCACATGCCGGTAGCGGCGGTAAGAAGCACTACAGTACTGTCCTGTACTCGGAAAAAGGTGCACACAATACAAAATCTAACTTGCAGCAAAGTGTTCCCGAATTTTTTTTTCGCATCTACAGTTTTTCGTAAGTCGAATGGTCGTAAGTAGGAGAGTGTCTGTATATAGATAGATAGATAGATAGATACTTTGTTCATCCCCGAAGGGAAATTCACATTTCCAGCAGCATCCCTGAGCTGAGAACAATCGAGAACAATCGAAAATAACACGGGAGCTGCTGGAGTGGCTGCCATTCGTGACGGCGCCGGAAGAAAAGATTCAATTTGAATCATGTACAAACAAACAAACAGTTGAATCATGTACAAACAAACAAACAAACAAAATATTCATGTTTCAATAAGTGGAGTGTTTATAAAATGGGGGGAAAATAATACTGATATAACCAGGTAAAACTAATTTTAAGTTACCTGTAAACAGGTAGAAGGGGCTGAGCAAGGTATTATCACTATCTACTGTTAAAGTCTAATTGACCCTATGTTTTTTTCTTCTTTTTTGCAATACTTTGCTAAAACAAAGGCCTGCGACCCACTGAAAAAGGGTCTACGCCCCACTTTTGGGTCCTGACCCACCAGTCTAGAAACACTGGTCTAGGGGTACAAATATTAGCAACCAGCATCAGTTTCGCAGCTGACATATCAGATCTTCTCATTAGCTTTAGGTGTCGTTTGCACAAAATTAGCAACTAGCATTAGCAACTTCAAGCACTCCACACACACACATGATCCTGTTTGAACCCGCTGAGAAGTCAGAGTTGCCCCCTGCAGTCACTACAAAACATTTACTTATGACGCCTTCACCTAAAAAAATGTTAAAAACCTGAGTTGGCAAATTAAACTTGCAAAGATTTGCCCGCAGGCGAATCGGGAGCCCCGGTGACGGGAGGAGGCGGGATTATCCTCTGATTGGACGAGCAGGAAGAAGCTTCGCTCTGGTGCTTCTCCGGGAGCGCAGTCTTCTCCACCGACACTTGCTGCGGAGCCGGCGACCTCTCGCCGTATTCAAATCACTTTGAGCATAATTTAATGTGCGTAGATTAAAATAAAACACACAAAGACAACTTATAGCTTGAGCGCAATTTGCACCCAAAAATGTTCTGTAAATCACCCATCACATTTACAGCTTGCCTTGTTGCACAGTGCTTGTATGCTTTCATTGATCACCGTCGGTAACTGAGGACTTGTAAATAAAAGATGAGTTGAAATGGTGTGTACCTCTATCGTACAGTATTTGTAATTCTGTTTAGCGGCTAAGCTCATACTTGTCCAAAAGATCCAGATCCCACATTTTGACCCGCGTTGTTTTCTAGCTATCCATCAACGCATTTGACTACAACTGCCATGTGGACCTCATCAAACTACTGAAGCAAGAGGGTGAGCTTCTTCGTCTGCAAAAGGCAAGGCAGAAGATGAGTGATCTTTTTCCTCTCACAGAAGGTTTGTGTGCCTTCGCTCGCGAGACAAAACTTATGTTGGTATCGAGAAACCCTTCACTTGACCTTCTCCTGTGTGACCCTTACAGAAATCTGGCTCGATTGGCTCAAGGATGAGATTCGCTTAACTGAAGAAGAACCAAACCGAGAAAAAGTGAATGAACTTTTTGAGAGGGCTATAAAAGACTACATTTGTAAGTGCATAATGATCAACCAAATATGGAGCATTTTCTATGTATAGTGGTACTTCTTCATACAAGCTTAACTCGTTCCAGGATTGTGCTTGAATTGCTCGTATAACGAGGACATTTTCCCGTTACGGAATGATTCAAAATTAATTGGCTCGTTCCCGACCTCCTAAAACCATCAAGGGTAACTGTAAATAGTTATAAAATACTCCCTTTTGATCACCAAAAACACATTCAAATAGTAATTAAACCTAACATTACATAAATAAGATGGATAAGATCATATTAACAAAATAAAATGCATGTTTATTATGAGCATTTACCATGGAAGGAGTCGGCGTTGTTAACGTAATGAAACTGCGGGGGTAGGGGTGGGGTGTGGCACAAGAGACTGTTGATACATAAGCACTTACTTACCCTTAAAACTCAAGTTACAGTAACTTTAAATCAATCTACACACACATTTTTTCACAGCATACTATTTTTATTTTCTTTCTTTTATTCTAATGAAGAGAAGTGATGCAAAAACTTTTGTGGCTTTGTAACCTGGACTCACTTCTTCCTCATGACAAACCACAGTCAACCAGTCCTCTTTTTGAATTGCTCAAACCAGCAAAGGCTGGCCTTAAAATGTATTCTGGTTCTGACAATGAATCTTTGTTAGCCAATTTGTAGGTCCTCGTTGGTAGACATCAACTTCTGCTTTCCGTGCCTCTAGCTCCCATTAGCTCCTGGTTGCGTATACACAATAGCAAGTGTCTCCCATCTTGTCATGAATAGTGGTTCACAATTCTGAAAGAACAGTCACGCCCCTGGTCGGTTATATAGCTTTTAGGACATCTTTCTGTTTCAATAGTGTACAAATAGGAGCTATTGAATGATTGTACACCTTAGCTAGGTCACGCACACAAACATTGTGTCCATTATTTCCTGCTTTGTTTAATTTGACATGATTTTCCTTTTTTTCCGGAAAACACCTTACCATATCCGTTTTGAAACTCACGGTTAAGTCACAAAAAGGAGATGCAATACAATAAAAACGAAATTGCTGCTTATTATAAACAAGTGGCGCAAGATCGGGCGTCTGACAATGAGAAACGCATGCGCAAACTGCCGAGAGGAATCTGGCAGTGAGCTGTCTCTAGTGGTAGCCTGTGTAATTGCTCCGAGTTTGGATTTACCCTCGTACGTAGAGCAAGACTTTCGTTCCAAATAAAACTCTTACATCGAAATTCTCGTGTCTAAAAGTGCTCGTATGAAGAGGCACCGATGTTATGCAACCCCGAGATTTGACATCTTGTTGTTCTACTTAGGCCCAGATATCTGGCTGGAGTATGCCCAGTATTCTATTGGTGGCATGGGTTTGCCAGGTGGCATTGAACGGGTGAGAGCCGTTTTTGAGAGAGCCATCACAGCTGTCGGGCTTCACATGACAAAGGGCCAAACAGTGTGGGAGGCTTACAGAGAATTTGAGAATGCCATTCTGGCCACAGTGCAGGTCAGTGTTGTCTTCATCTGTCTCCATTTCATCATCCTAATGTGGAGTTTCTTTCTTTTTCATTGACATTTGTCTCTGTTAATCGCTGAGCTCACTTTTCCTGTTGACATTTTTTTATGTGGATCATCCTCACTATTTTCTTACTTTCAGCCTCCTCCTGGCAAGATTCCCACTCAGGGTGAGAAAGAACTGCTGAACAAGCAGATCCAGCGCATCCACACTTTGTTTCGCCGCCAGCTGGCCATCCCCTTAATGGGTGAGGATGTCTTCTTCTTTACCCAGAAGAGCAGGGGGGACACAGTAAAATGGGCAGCAGCCTGCACCAAATGGGCTGGCTCAGCTGGAAGAATTTTACAGTTTATGGCTCATGTTGAGAAACATTGCCACAAATAATTTCAAGGACAGGAAAAATAAGCAGATCAATGAAAAAAAATCGTACTTAATTATTTGTACAAATGTTTTCCAAAGTATTGAACATATAATTTTTAGGTGTGCTTGAAATTCTTGAAAATGCTTGCCTTTTAATATCTTTCAAGAACCCAAAAGTGAATGAATTTGGGGTGAAGTGCTTGTAAATGCTTGAAATTTTCGACATGTTTCTCAACAGGTTGCTAAAAATGACGCCGACACTGCTCTATGGTGGCTTTGCTTTGCCATTGCATTTCTTCTTCCCTCGTGATTAGTTGCAGCCGGTATTACCGTATTTTCCGCACTATAAGGCGCACCGGGTTATAGGGCGCACCCCGAAAAAATAGTTTTTGGTCCTATTTTTGACATATATAAGACGCACCGGATTATAAGGCGCTACAATGGGAACGTGGACAAAACAGTCAGATAGTTCAGTCCAACTTATTACCCCCTTAACATTCCGAAAGCTTGCAAAGACGCAAATACGTGTCGAGAACACGTGCGAATGCGGTGTCCGTAAGATGTCACTCAAATGCATCGTTCCATCATTCGGAAGGTTAAAGTCTTGGGATTCAAGAAATGATGACCATTCCTTCGTATCTATTTTCTTTTTCGCTCGCAACTTTACTGTGCCAATAATGATCGATTCAACTGATGATTGACACATCTTTTTCAGCCAATTGCAGGCTTTGTTTGCCGTTTGAGCCAATGGCAGTCTGTAAATGATAAAAAGGATCCGCCTCTTGACCTCCGAATAACTTTAGCCAATAGTGATCGATTCAACTGATGATTGACACATCTTTTTCGGCCAATTGCAGGCTTTGTTTGCCGTTTGAGCCAATGGCAGTCTGTAAATGATAAGAAGGATCCGCCTCTTGACCTCCGAATAACTTTAGCCAATAGTGATCGATTCAACTGATGATTGACACATTGGTTAGCCAATGAAACGCCGGTAAATAAATCCCACCATCCACCGCTTACTACTTGGCGTTCGGGGGAAAATCGAGTCGGCGGCTGCAAGTTAGTTGGAAAACTTAATGTTGATCCATAAATAAGGCGCATTGTATTATAAGGCTTTTAGGTGCGCCTTATAGTGCGGAAAATACGGTAGTTTGTTTGCCATTGTCCTGAGTTGCACACAAGACAGGTGCATGCTACACCTGAACAGAGCCCTATGAAAAGTGTATTGTGCAAGGATTATGAGTCAATTTTGGACATTTATTATTGGCCATGCAATAAACTATGGTATTATTTCACCGTGGTGAAACTGAAAATTGAAGGTACATATTACTTTCACCTATATGGGAAGAGATTTGTCTCAAAAACAAATGTATTCGTGATTTAGTAGAAATATAAAATTCTTATGTTTTGATGAATGCACACCCGAGATTATCGTAGATATAATTGTGGCTTTTCAAAATGCAAGATTCCCACCAGAATTTTTCCTTTAATGGTACTCGAGAAATTTGAAAATTATCTAGGAATTCCTTAAAAAGTGCCTGAATTTAGCCATAAAAAGTGTACAAACCATGTAAACAGGATGCCCCAGTTAAACATGTTAACACCCTGAATGCAACCTATTTTAGCAGCAAAAAATTTGTTCTAGTACAGTCAGCGTCCGCGTCAGTGACGCTATCATTAGTGGTAGTCTTTGTGCCAATGCACGTTTAAATGAGACTGCTAAGTTGTTGGAAAGTGACTTCTATTGTTTATTTGCACCAACAACAAATCCGCTAGTATATTACAGTATATCTGAACTGTAAGATCCGATCTGCAACCTCGGTGGAAATGTTTAAATCTAGGCTTAAAACTCACTTCTACTCTATAGCATACGAATAACCTAAACTTCTTATATGTAATAACTTGTGAAGCCCTTAGAGACTAATTGTGATTAAGGGCTATACAAATAAAAATGACTTGACTTGACTTAAGGAACACCTTATTTGGCCAGAAATGTGAAAATCCGGTTATAACCTGGTGCGCCTAATATACAGCAGAATACATTGGTTTGGAACTTTGGAAATTATAGTTATGATTTACCATACAGTATAAGGTTTATGGTATTCAAGCAATGATTTATCAGCCAAAAAATGATGCTGACCAGATTTGCTAAACATTGTATGCAACGGGATTTGAACCCGAGTAGTGGTGGTTTTTTTTTTTTTGGTTTGAACAATTTTATTGACACTAGTAACATCAAATAAACAATGTGAGGTTTGAACAATTTTTCTCGACAATCTTAACAGCAATTAAGCACGTTCACAATTTCGTTATTCACAATTTCGTTATATCTGACAATATTTTTTGGTTTGAACAAATTTATTGACACTAAAAACAGAAAACAATCATGACAATCTCAACAGCAATTAAGCACATTCACAATATTATATTCCAATATTACGTTTTTAACAGCAAACACAAAGTGAGGTTTGAACAAACCTTCTCGAAAATCAAACATATTCACAATTTCATTATATAACATCTTTGTTAGTGTCAATAGATCCGTCCAGGCCAAAGTCGATTGTCCTCGGTCTGAACAAATCCACCGACACCAACAGCAGCAAAACACAGCCATCAAGCATATTCACAATTTTTTTATATCTGACAATATGACGTGACGATATGACGTTTTAACATTTTTTCCTGACATTTTCAACGTTGAGACACTTTGCCATTTGACCTCTTGTGTTACAGGTGACATACGAAAATGCACTAGAGCTTATCCCATTATCACACTATTTTTACTAGGATGACCCTAATTTTTGTCACGAATAATCGTTTTGAAACAATGTGCAAAATACTGCAAATGAGATGTACAGTATTTACTTTTGGCACGGAAGGCCCTGGGCAGAGAGAAGGGAGTTTTTGTGCTATGCATAGCTCCGCCCATCCTACTGCTAAACCAATCATATTGCTCTAGGTGTTTTGCTGGTGTTTTGGGGTGTTTACATGTTGTTCTGTTGGTTTTCATTATAAAGTGTCTTACCAGTGAACATACATTGTTTAATGTGATCCCATTTAAAGGAGGATTAATCAAACAGCCAAAATGGGCTCGTTATTGTGACACCTTGATTGTAAACTGCAATTGAGATTGGGCCCTAGATATACTCAGACCGAACTATTTTAATACTGTATTAGTTTTGCTTAGGCTTCACATGTACTGATTTTAGCTATGTGTTTAGCTAAAATTGGAACAATGAAAAGAAAATGTGCATGATTTAAATGTTTGGCAAGCAAGATGTATTTATGAAAAAGGGACATTTTTGGCTCGCAAGGCATAGATTCCCAAACCCTGGTTTAAGTGTTGGCTGCCATATCGCTGCAACCTGGCTTTGATTCCTGTTTTGTCCAATCATGGCAGTTAGTGACACGTATATACTGATCAATCATTGCACTAATATATGTCATAAGTGATTAAGGAGTCCCAACTATTCTACATGAGCGCCTTACATTCCATTGCCCCTTATGTATGAAAACATATATGACAAAGGGCTATTATTTGGGGTTGCGCCTTAGAGTGCGTAAATTACGGCAATTAGTTTATCATTTTATGATTTAACATAACTTTCCGGCATTGGCAACTAACAAAAACTTAAATATTGATAGTAATTGGAACATGATAAACTGAAAATAAATCCCATCAACGCATCGAACGTTAATAACTGCAAATATCTTAACAAGTACGTTTTTTGTCTATAAAAAAGTCAACTAATCCATCCATCCATTATCTGTACCGCTTATCCCCAGTAGGGTCGCGGGGGTGCTGCAGCCCATCCCAGCTATC
Organism: Urocampus carinirostris; assembly: GCF_059441175.1. Lineage (NCBI taxonomy): Eukaryota > Metazoa > Chordata > Actinopteri > Syngnathiformes > Syngnathidae > Urocampus > Urocampus carinirostris. The sequence continues at coordinate 14,587,487 of NC_142353.1, read as the reverse complement.
TTCGGGCATTGGGCAGGGGACACCATGAACTGGTTGCCAGCCAGTCGCAGGGCACACAGAGACAGACAACTCACTTGCTAATTCGCACCTGGGGACAATTTGGACCGGCCAATTAACCTAACATGCATGTTTTTGGAATGTGGGAGGAAACCGGAGTGCCCGGAGGAAACCCACGCAAGCACGGGGAGAACATGCAAACTCTGCACAGGAAGTTATATCTCATGACCTCAGAACTGTGCGCACACGCGCTAACCACTGCGCCGCCCTGCTGCCCCAGCTAATCGAAAAAGGAAAATTAATTCTATTTCTTCTTTCTTATGATAGAATTTTAGTTAGAACATATGAGATATTGGTATTGGTGCTAATAGCATCCTTTTATAAGGTGTTGGTACTAATGTTAGTACCTGTCTCAAATGAAAAATTAAAAGCCTCAAACAGGATAATGAATTAGTTGGCATTACATGTACTAATAAAGACATGTGTTTGGGTTTAAAAGTATTTCAAAAGATATCCCTTTGCAGAGGAATATAAATAATAAAGTATTGTGGTATTGGTATGTGGTATTTGTATTAATGACTAAAATAATCATCTTGTATTAAACTTATTACAAACATTTCTCAGAAAAAAAAACATTTGAGGTAACAGAAAAAAAATATATGTTAAGGACAGTATTTATATACGCTATTAACTATGTTTTGACTACAAGAGCAATGCTATTGTGATTCAATAATTAAATTACTTTACCGAACCTTTTCCTTTCAGACATGGAGGCAACATATGCAGAATATGAAGAATGGTCTGACCAGCCGCCATCAGCGGAATTATTGCATCAGTACAAAAGTGCCTTGCAGCAGAGGGAAAAGTACAAGCCTTTTGAAGAGTCACTGGTAACCATCCACCCATGGTGTTTCAGACTTTATTTGTCTTCTAGGGTCACATGAATTATTTTTCCATGTTTTTGCAGCTTTTGGCAGAGACGCCTAAGCTCTCTGAATATCAAGCTTATATCGACTTTGAAATGAAGGAAGGTGATCCGGCCCGTATTCAGATGACGTTTGAGCGGACTCTGGTAGAGAACTGCCTGGTTCCAGACATGTGGACCAAATACACCAAGTATCTTGTAAGTATTGCTCCAAAATGACACTTAGTTTAGCTGCCAGTGGACTAATTTGTTAAGAGTCTTTCTCTAGATAACTGTTTTCTCAGAAGTACTCTTGAAGTTAGTAGTAGTATTCTTTCATTTACCAGATGTGAGATTTTTTTTGTGCTTGTTTATGAACTCAAACAATGTTTCAAGTAGTATTTTCAAACATACCATTAGTATTGACTTCAGTGCGTCACATCCAAATTAATGTTGCATTACATTTGTTTTTTTTCCAGGATCATCAACTGAAAATCAAAGATCTGGTTCTATCAACTCACGATCGTGCGGTCAGAAACTGTCCGTGGACTATGACTTTGTGGAAGAGCTATCTGCAGGCAGTAGAGCGGCACGGCGGCACTCGCCAAACAGTTTCAGGCAAATACTTCAACTTACTGAAGCAAATTATACAAGGCTGTGAGAATGGCAACTGAACAAGACATCTGTCTTTTCCCCAGATTTGTTTGAAAAAGCTCTGAATGCAGGCTTCATTCAGGCCACGGATTACGTGGAGATCTGGCACGTTTATCTGGACTACCTGAGAAGGCGCGTGGATTTCAGCCAGGGTGAGAGCGGCGCCTGATGGATTCAGTACTCGACTTGATGCAAGGGAGGGCGCTATAGCTATAATATTTTATCAGATCACACACAAAAGAAAATCACAATTATACTTAGGACTAATTTGCACATTTCTGACCATTTTCTTTCATGTTAAATATGAGACTAAATCACACCCTTGATTGAGTCCACAAGAAAGAGACTAAATCACTGGTGGGCAAACTTTTTGAGTGGCGCATGAGGTTTAAAATACCCAATGGACTCCCATGCCTCTGCAATAAAGACATACATATCTAATTGATATCAATAGATTTACTTGCAGACTTGTATGTGTTATTTTGCATTGGTGATATTATTGAAAAAAAGGAGAATTTTATAAAATTGTTTTTGAAAAGCTTTGCATTAAAGCAAATGAATACAATTTTCCTTTTTTAGATGGTAAATGGTCTGCATTTATATAGCGCTTTTCAAGTCAATGAAGACCTCCCAAAGCACTTTACAATGTGCTTCACTCTTACCCATTCACACACACACACTCACACACCAATAGCAGCCATGCAAGGCGCCTACCTGCTTATTGGGGGCATTAGGGATTCAGTGTCTTGCCCAAGGACACTTCGACATAACGCGGAGGAGCCGGGAATCAAACTTGCGATCTCTTGATCCCCAGACGAGCTATCTCCTGAGCTAATAGATTAGTTAGATATTATGCATTGAAAAACTCGATAAATTAAGACTAGATCATATTTTATTTGCGTGAAATTCAACTAATATCTTGACAAATAAATACATGATAAAAAAATAGCAGTAAAATGCTTCATAAGTTTGGGACCTACTGAAGGGAGACTGCGGAACAATAGCTGCACCAAAAATTTTCTATTTTTTTTGCCCAAGTCATCTTGAGAACTGTCGAGAAAATAATGCCTATCTCAATAAAAAAAGGTGTAAGTCAAGATGTTTGTTTTGTTATCTGCAATATAATTGGGCTGACTTGCAAATATTGCAGCTTTCTATGGAGAGCTGGTTTAGACAAAAATCTAAATTTACCCCCAAAAAGTGAGTTATGTGCTTATGTTATTAGTGATGATAAATGATCATTATACACCATTTTCGTTTGTTATGGACGGATTATAGACAGGCCATATGTGACCACTAGATGTTTTCAAAATAAAGTCAATTAATCACCAATAAAATGTTTTTCAATTAGTTGTTTTTTTTATTGCAGAAGATATTAAGAAAAAAATTGTGCTCTAAAGTACAAATTGAAACAATAGACGGGTTCAATTTATTTTTGGTTTATTTTCCAAATGCTGCTCTATTATGAGAACTTTGCTCTTATAAATAAAGTTGCAGGGACCACGGTAATATTGTGCTACTCTGGTATATCCCTTCGAATTATGAGTTATGAATTCAAGAGGCCCAAACACACATTTTAGTTGATAATTAGCGACCGAAGGTTTTTATTTTTGTAATCAACATATTATAGATAAATCAGCATAGTTGAGAAAAGCTGGTTTGTTCATATCTACTTAAGTCGTTAATACACCGATTGGCCGTAACAGTAAAAACTGCACTGTACCAAAGCCAATCACTGCTGAAAACTAAAGTTTGCCCATAGATGGTCTAAAATGTTTAGATTTAAACTGTTAAAGTCCTTCACAATGTAGCATATGCAAATCGCCCTCGCTTATCTGAGTGCTTGGAACTGTTCACTTATTTTGGCCTTCTCGTGTCACAGAATCAAGTCAAGAATTGAAGGAGCTCAGAGGAGCTTATGCTCGGTGCCTGGACTACATGAAACAAGATGTAGAAGAAAGTAGGTGGAATCTTAGTCAGAACGTTTGATTGGAGTGACTTCCCCTTCTGACTCATTCTGTGATCATGACAGGATTTGGAGAAAGTGGTGACCCTACCTGTAACATCATGCAGATCTGGGCTAGGATAGAGGTAAGTTTTGTTACCATGGCTAATTTTAGCTATTGTGAGATAGTGTGCATGAGGGCTGTAAAACTCATACCAAATGGAGTAAGTCTGTCTTTGACCCATCTGTTCTCTTTTTGTGTGGCTCACAGGCCCTTCATTGTAAAAACATGCAAAAAGCCAGAGAATTGTGGGACAGCATCATGACTAAAGGAAATGCTAAGTATGCCAATATGTGGCTGGAATATTATAACCTTGAACGGTACGACACTTTTTATCATGTGAAGATTGCGTGATCCAACAAATTTTTGATCAATTGTGTTTTATCCTTTCCAGAGCGTATGGAGATTCCGCCCACTGTCGAAAAGCGCTTCACAGAGCAGTTCAGTGCACCTCTGACTACCCGGAACACGTGAGTGAGGTCCTGCTCTCCTTTGAGAGAGTAGAAGGTGAGTATCTACACTTGTGTTGGATATACAGTTTTGTTGATTTTCTTTGAATTTTAACATCACATCTATGTTTGCAGGCTCACTGGAGGACTGGGATGTGGCAATCCAGAAAACCGAGACTCGACTAAGCAGAGTCAACGAGCAAAGGGCAAAGGTTCGGAGCAGTGTTTTTTATTTTAGGGTTCTGTTGTTTCTCATGGACAAACGTTGGCTTTTGGTAGGTGGCTGAGAAGGTAGCCATCCAAGCCATGCAGGATGAAGAACAATTTGAGCAGAGACGTAAGGCCAAAGCAGAAAAGAAGAGTCAAAAAAAAGTTCAGAAAAGAAAAGCGGAGCAAGGGATGGATCAGGACGAGTGGACTGATCATGCAGGTAATTTGCATGCATAGATGTTGGCGCTCTGGAATTACTGTACTTTTCATACTTTCCTGGGTGGGGTGAATCATGTCCTTAAAAAGCTTTAAAGTTAAATATTTTCTTTATGAAGTGTTTGTTAACAATGCCCAACTGAATGTAAAGTGTCCTTCTGCTTTTCCCCATCCTATTTGCTTTTAGCTTACTTTTAGCAAAGCTGTTCGGAGCAGAACACATTAAGTATGGGGGGGTAGAGGGAGTGGTGGAGAGTGACGTCATGGTAGTCACAGCTTTTTTTCCTTATCTATTAGTGTAGCATACTTCACTACATAGAGAAACAAAAGACCAATTTTCCACACTCAAGGAAAATACTGTAAGGTAGAAGTAGCCTGCTTCAAGTACATTATTCGGTGCATTATTACGTTTGGTGCACGCACCAACAGCACTGAGCAAAATGACGAAAAAATAAGTTATTTCATGATAGAAAAAGCAGAATCACTTTCTCAGGAGAAGATATCTATTAACCTGCGCTTAATTCCAACTGGCCTTGTAACTCTGTATCAATTACGCTAGTTACCTGATCGTATCCACAATTATCAAAAATTTCATCAGGTAGCCCTATGCTAATTTACCGGATCAATGTTCCAAATACTGCACAGTTCCTATAAGACACACAAAAATATATTTTCGTCTTATACGCCCTCTGCATTAACAGAGCAAGCTCCAAAGAGACACAGAGGAAATGGAGACCAAAACAACGGGGAGCGCCAAACTCCGGATGTGATGCGTGAGAAGAACGCCCCGCCTGGTTTTAATGGCTCAACAAAGTCCGGATTCAGCAAAACCCAGCAAAGCGACGATAACGCGGAGCTCCGAAATGACGACAACAGCGTGTTTGTTAGTAATCTGTCGTACACCCTCGAGGAGCCTGAGGCCAGACTTAAGACGCTCTTTGAGACGTGTGGAAGCGTCAAACAAATTCGCCTGGTCTCAAACAACAAAGGGGCCTTCAAGGGCTACGGCTATGTGCAGTTTGAAAACCCGGAGGTCGTCTCTGAAGCCCTCAAACTGGACAGGCGGGAAGTGGAAGGCAGGCCTATGTTTGTGTCGCCGTGTGTAGACAAGAACAAGAACCCTGACTTTAAGGTTAATATATTTTCTTATATTTTTCCATTGCAGGCTGACCCCACATTGAGACCGTATCAAAACATCAAATTAAAGTTTGCCTGTTCACACTGCAAAAATAAACATTGTTAATTTAAGAAATATTAGTTTACTCTTGGTATAATATACAGTAGAGCAAGAACATGTGATTACCATTTCATCAAAAGGACGCTTATAAGGAACTAATTTACTGTGCATGAAAATGACTGTAATAAGGTGTAGGACTTGTAAACTAATGAGAAAATATGAATAATTTGCAAACGATATTAATAATCATACAAATTCTGATCTTACCTTGTGTATCATTCCCAAATAAGATCAAAAAGGCTTTTGGTCTTGACATAAGAATCAATGTCAACATTAGATCACGTTTTTGCAGCTTACTGTTCAAATGTCATTCACATCCTCTTAAATATTGGTATCCCCCTCCACTAGTCTAAACAATATTGTAATCTATGTGGATGTTCAATACCACCGACACGAGTACTCGTCGTACCAGTACTTACTGATACCAAGTGCCGTTTCTATTTTACTTTTGATACGTAATCTATATCGCCTTGAAAAACAAAATTCCAGCATACTCAAGAAAAAAAAAATAACATCTAAATAAAATACAAGCCTTTCAGTCAGATAGGAAATAGTTCTTTTTTTTTCTTTTTGAACTCCAAGTGGTTCTTATTTTTCCATCATTTTCCTCAATGCTTGCAGCTCAACAGTGCAAAAAGCCCAATAATTATTACGAAAATAACCGATTTAAGTAAATCAAACTGTCAAATTAATCAAATTATCTGCACTGGGTAACCAGCTTTATTCCGTGATTTAAATATAGCTAACAACATTATTAAAGTAAATTGTAATCACATTTTAAATAATTTTCCCCAAATTGTTTATTAAAGATCTTTTGTGGGGAATACATAGTATACATCAGTCTATTTTCTGTGCCATTTATCCTCGGTAGGGTCAAGGGGGTGCTGGAGCCCATCCTAGATATCTTTGGGCAGTGGGGAGGGGGACACCCTGAACTGGTTGCCAGCCAGTCACAGAGACATAAACTCACACGAGTGACAATTTGGACACGCTAATCAACCTGACATACATGCTTTTTTCGGTGTGTGGGTGGAAACTAGAGTGCCCAGAGGAAACCAATGGGAGGCACAGGGAGAACATGCAAACCCCACACAGGGAGGCTGTGGTAGCTGGAATGGAACCCTAGACCTCCGCACCGTGTGGCTCCGTGCGAACCACCCAGCCGCTCTGCCACCCTACATAAAATATAATTCTAAAAATTTGGACGTACTGCTATCAGCTTTGGATGCCTGATCAAAAAGGGACTGATACCACTATCGATAGCTGTTGAAAGAATGATAACCATATCCGGGTATCTGCAAATACCGGTACACATAATTGGTCACTTCTCCCTGTTTTTATTCAACACATGGGAGACCATTTGCACACCTGTCGACTGAAAATGACATCAAAGTTGTTTAGGAAAATAACAATAACAACTTGCTTTGCAAGTACAACACGAGCAAAGACTTGAACTGTGATTCGGAGTTAGCTGAACAACTGTGATGGAATTATAAGTTGACAATGAATGCTCTGACAGGGCACCTATAGCTCTTTTCATAGGTATATCTGGTTTAGAGATAATATGTGGCCAATGATTATCTTCTCTTTGTCGTTTCAAATTAAGTATATGAGAAGCCAAAGCTAGATGGCAGTAAGTTTGGTCCAGAATATCTAAGGCCAAGATCCAACTACAATACACGGTGTTACACTAACACACCCCGTTTTTGCTGTATGTCTCAAATATTCTTTTTATGGAAGTTCGTTAAACAATTTATGTTATCGTTGAGACATTTTTTGACGAAACAAACTGTAAATACCCAAAAACGCCAGACAAGCAGCCAGAGCTATTTGTTTGGGTGATCGCCAGGGGTGGGTGGAGCTCCGAACGCACCCACTGCGCTGAAGGGAAATACATCCGTAAACTTTTTGTTTGCGGTATTTTGTGACATTTTTTGCAAAAGAAGTCTGCGCTCACCTTATTTGAAAACCATTATTTATATATATGAGGAAAGAAAAGTACGGTCAAAATGAGCTTCAACTGTCATATGCAACTGCGGTAGGGAGATCAATTATAAGTGGTATATTTGTTCATATAGGACATGGGCTCTGGAATTATTAAGTATTTTTTAAAATTTGATCAAATCATTAAATGTCGCACAGTGAAATAAAATGTGCTGAACAATTACATTTTGTCTTGAGAGCTGGTTTGGCGGTTTTGTTGAATTTTGTCTTAAAATGTACGGTGTGGGTCTCTCTCTAAAAAACAAAATGGAGAATCAAAATATTTAGCTTGTAAGGCTCTTTGGGTCAAAACGGTTACCGAGTCCTGCTCAATGAGACTGAAAAAGCTTGATTTTGCTGTTTAATTTTCTTGCCACAAATGTTTGTCATATAGAGAACAAATGGCCAAAGTGGCTCCTTTTTAAAATATTGAGTTATATTATATAAACGACTTCTTATCTGCAGGTGTTCAAGTACAACACATCTATGGAAAAACACAAAGTCTTTATCTCTGGGCTGCCGTTTTCCTGCACCAAGGAGCAACTGGAAGAAATCAGCAAGAATCACGGCACCGTAAAGGAAGTTCGTCTTGTCACATTTCGTTCAGGGAAGCCCAAGGTAAAATCTTGCTGAGTAAATCTCCGATCATCTGAAGGATGACACGTCTGACCTTGTGTATAATTGGGGTTTTGTGCAGGGTTTGGCGTATGTCGAGTTTGCTAATGAAGCTCAGGCATCTCACGCAGTCTTGAAAATGGACGGCACGAGTATTGAAGGGAACAGAATCTCCGTCGCTATCAGCAATCCTCCTCGCCGCAACAAGGCTGGTCCCAGTCAGCCCATCTCGAACATGACGTCGCACCAGGTCCACGGCGCGTAAGTTTACCTTTGGCTTTAGCGAGTTTTTTAAAGCTCAATGTAGGCAAATATTTTTAACGGAACTGCTAAACCCACTCTCAGGACAAAAGCTAATTCTTTAGAGCGTTTTATTTCACTGTTAATAATAATGTTAGTGCCTGTGTCCCATATCATCAAGTAACCCTCTAAATACTTGCCTCCCTCCTGCAGTAAGTTGAGCTCGCTGAGGTTCACTTCGAATGTCATTTTTGTCGTCAATATTGTTTTCAAAATAAGGCTCGAGTTCATTTTCAAAACGTATTTGTAGAGGATACTGAAATGCAATTAAAAGTGCTGTATTAAAATAGTCAATGTACAATAAGAAAAATCCCCCTTGAAAGCCACGTAACAAAAAACATACACACACAAAATTAGGAAAAAAAATACTTTAAAATAACACTCTAAACAATTATTTATATCCTTAATTTTCCAAATTTGACATTAATGTCAGTGTTTTTTCAACAAAACAAATGTGTACTAGTGCTAACAATACTAACCAACCCTGATTAAAGGTCAGATCAGGCCAAAAAATATACAGCCTGACCCGAGCCGGCTGGGTATCAAAGCCCAACCCAGCCCAAGCAAGTAACTTATGTGGGGGACCGAGCCCGAAGAAAAGTTAATTTTCGCATTCTATCTGTGAGGGCCAGGCCGGGCTTCTCTCTTGCTGACTTAAAAAAAATAAAATAAAAAAAATATCCACCTGTCATTGTTCTTTGATTCTTCGCAATGGGTTCAGTAAGCCTGTCGCGGCGCAACTGAGCATCTCACCCAGTGCGCTGCCGATTCCGCCGTCAAGTGATGTGAGGCAGGCTGCGCTGCGTGAGAGGGGGACTGAATCCATTGTGCGATTATAGAGCAAAATAAACAAAGAACAATGACAGGTGGATAAGTTAAAAAAAAAAAGTCAGCAGGAGAAGCCCAACTCGAAACCGAAAGTAAAATTAGAGATGGACATACAGAAATTTTCTCAACATTATGGGCCTTTTGTTAATGTGTGGTGGTAAGTTTCAAACTCTATTTGTCAGGTTTAAAAATGTCACTTAATACAAGAGAGAAGGATAGGTATGTTACCTTCAGCTTTGTGTCAGGGTTGCAGTTCCAACCTTGGGAATCAAGTGGTCATTGTTCGATAATTGCTGCAGATCTTCAACAGCTTTGAAATCTACTTCTTTAGTCCTCAAGCGCGTCGTTTATCATTCATAATTTTTTCATAACTTGCGCAAACTACGCTTGAAAATATATCCAGGAAACAGTAGAAGGCAGACGTCATACTCGCATGTGTATCCTGATGCATCTCATTGGCTAAGAGACACGGAAATTATTTTTTAAATGTCATAAAAGCAGAAAAACGCGACAGCGCTTCTGCCGCAAATGGTAGAAACATGGAATTGCACTCCTGGCCTAAAACTATACGTAAATGCACTTGATCCCTGAGCCAGATGCACTCATAAAAAGAGCCGCACCTGGCTTGCGAGTCATATGTTCCTGGCCCCTGGTTTAAAGCTTAGCTTCATTTGCGCATTGAAAATATTTTTCCTTCTCAGGAGAGGACGAGGTCGCACTCAAGTGTCGTTGCTCCCTCGCTCTCTGAATCGTCAGAATGGCCCATCAAGCAAAGTGGAGAACGGAACGGCATCGAAGGAAGCTGATGCAAAGTCGCTGTCCAATGCAGACTTTGCTAAGATGCTTCTAAGGAAGTGAAACGATGTGCTCAAAAAGAAGCATCTGTGACTCGGACTTTTTGCAAACATCAGCATTCTTGTCATATTTCCTGCGAGTTTGCTTATGTGCAGAGTTACTGCCCTCCACCAGCACCTATTTCAACCAAGAACACCTTTTGACCCTTTTTATGTTTCCTGCCTTGTTGTGTTTAAACATTACTGGCAAATTTTAACAAGTGTACAATACAGGTTTGTAAATATGATTGAAATAGTTGTAAACATAAAAAAAAACCCGACTTCAGTCTTTTATTTCAATGGGACATTAGATTATTGCTAAGAAATGTGAATAGTGCATCTGTGTGTCTATGACTTTCTGTAACAAAATTATGTAAAAATATTTTCGTCAAACTTTTTGGATTTGAAGACCTATTCAACAATTAAATGAAAAGTAGTTCAAACGTTATCTTCTTGTCAGGCAAATATTTGATCTAATTAATGGGACATTGTGTATTATTTAGCGCCTCTTATGGGTAAAAAAAACCTAACCTTAATTCATTGAAAAACTATTAATTTATGATCAAAAACACATGAACCATCATATAACCCTGCATTTAAAAAAAAATGTTGGTCAAGAAATGTGCATTTATTTTACATGAGGCTCATCTATAGGAAGTTGACCTGATTGCTATTTTGCTGCTAAGGGTACCCCAAGAAACCAAAAACCTTGGGAAAGGCCTTAGGAAGAAAGAAGAAAATGGTGCAGTTTGGTGGGTATCTGTTGTCTGGATTCTTCTCTGTTCTTTATAGCACATATACTGGTCATTTATAACAGTATCCCTTTAACGCGGGGCTTGGGGACCTTTTTGAGCCAAAAAGCCTTAAACGCAAAAAAATTGATTTTTTTGTTTAAGAGAGAGCCACACCATATAAAATTCAACAAAGCCACCAAACCTGCTTCTTTGGACAGAAGCTTATTCTTAACATTTTATTTTTACTGTGGTTTGATAAAATCTATAAAATAATGCCAGGGCCTGTGTTCCGAATTAAAAATATACTACTTAGACTGCGGAAGGAAGACTATTTTTAAGTGTTAAGACTCATTATGACTGTCAGTTTTGTCCTAAATGGTTTCAAAACAAGGTAAGAACAAAGTTCTTTTGTAAAAATGTCTCAAAATACTGCATACGAGGATACTAACGTATTTACCTTCAGTGCAGATGGCGTTGGGCGACGAGTGCCTGCGCCCTGTGTACAGCTTTGTTCATTCCTCCCGCTCAGCCAATTAAATCACTCTAGTTGCTTTGCTAGTTTCTGGGTGTTGAAAATTTAAGTGGCTCTTTATATTGTCTCAACAATGAACATAAATTGTTTGATGAACTTCCAAATAAAGGATTATTTAGCGATTTACAGTCAAAATGGAGTCTTGGTGTGACACCTTGACTGTAGTTAAAATTGTGTCCTATGGACTGAGCTGAAGCTTTACAAGTCAGTGTTGTCTTACCTTCGCACATCAATAGGTCTTTTAACAATACTTGAAGAATTCGCGCAAGGTCTATTTAATTTCCAAGCCATATGTACTGATAAATAGCCATAGGTTCCCGACCGTAGATTTTCTTGAAACAATCGCAATGGATGGAACCTCTTGAGTATAAAAATTATACTTAAATTTGTAGTTTAAAATATATTGTTTGGCAATAAATTCTGAAATACATGCTAGAAAATATTGTTCACCACAGTGGCCCATTATATTCATTAACTATTCCTTTTCAGGTGGTCTTTTTTATATGCAGTACAATAAGTACAGTAGAATGTGGGTGTTAAAATTTCACTGCAGATCTAAAATATCTGTTTTTATTCATCATGCATGCTCCACAAATGCCCCGAACAAATCCCTCAAAATATTTGAACCACATCAGCATTTTTAGCCAAACACACCTCAGTTAATATAACTATTTTTGTAAAATAAATAATGTTGAAAGTGCTATCATATTACTTCCAAAATAAATCTGTACTGGAAGTTAAGAACAAGCTGCTCAAGTCAAACTTTCTTTCGAGGTTACCACAACAAACTTTCCTTGAAGGAAATTAAAACAATATCTTCTCATTCTAGCAGGTACAAGACAGAACATGAGCCGATGGTTAACCCTTAGGGTAAAAACTGGAGCCGTCCAATCACCAACTCAGTTGTGAACCGGGATTGTGTGTGTGCAATCGGCACAGGCGTGGTTGTGCCCGGCCTCCGGGAGCCCTACCGGGTGTTCTGTGGTAGAGATTAACAAAGTGTCCAGTGTGATCTCCGTGCATCTGGCAATGAAACGAATGAACGGCCGCACGTCGCCCTCGTTGGCCGTATCGAGCGCTGTGTAGTACTCAGCCCTTTGCTCTTTGCGGATAGTGATGGGCGGATATCGCGCTTGCATTAACACAAGATTCATCAAAAGACGCGAAGTACGGCCATTTCCGTCAACGAACGGGTGCACGTACACCAGTTTGTAGTGGGCGAGGGCAGCGTATTCCACCGGGTGCAGCTGCAGGGCCTCATCCGAGTTGAGCCACTGGACAAGCTCCTGCATGTGCCGCTGCAAATCTTGGGGATGCGGCGGGATGTGATGGCCTACAAACACCTGATTGGTGCGCAGGCGTCCCCCTTCCACGGGGTCCACGTAACCCAGCACTCGCCGGTGGATTTCCAAGATGTCGCTAACGCTGATTGTCCCCATTCTGGAAAGCAGAGTGGTGTTGATGTACTTCATGGCTGCGTCTACACCGATGGCCTCGTTCTGCTCCTGTAAACTCTTCCCGGGGACGGCGTAACGCGTCTCGATGATGTGCCGGATCTCGGATAAAGTGAGAGTGCTGCCCTCTATGGCCACCGTGTGGTAGATGTGGTGGTAGTAAGTCTCCTCCATCACTCGACGGAGAGCGGAGTTGCCTTTGGGGATGGACATTAGCTTGCGCACCTTGCTGTCGATGATGCCGAAGTGACGCTGATCGATCTCCTCCACCAGCGGGAGTGTGCGATCCCGGCTTACCAGCGCCCTCTGGTTACAGGGAGAGATGGTCAAAGCCTTGGTGTACAAGTGGTCCGCTTGCACCACGTCCTTCTCCTCCAAAATAGTCCCCAGCTCTGTGAGGGCATCCACGTAGTCGGGATTCAGGCTGAGTGCGTGCACCAATAGCTTGTGGGCTTTTCCCCTCTTGCCATGTTTCTTCATCTCCTGGGCCTGCTGCAGCGATGCCCGGGCTTCGAAAATCATCTCTATATCACAAATAGGTAGTGAACACAAATACAGAGGAAGGGGGTTATTATTTGGTTTAGGGCTGCAAAAACAAATTGATTGTTCAAAGCATTAGCAACGAATTTCATCATCGATTCGCTGTGTCGCACATTTTATGCATCACTCAACGCGTTGTGGAGCCGTTTACGTCACCTGAAGCCAGAGTCGACAAGTAGATTGGAATGAGGTGGAATGCAAAAGCGGTATTTTCAAGGATACAAAGTCCTCAAAACTGAGTATTTCAAGTACACAACAAAAAAGCTCTGCACCCCATTAAGGATGTTTGAGTCACTGATGAGGATGGGAGGAACTTAGTGGCGAGGAAAGTCACTACATCATTCTATGTTGTTTGCGTTTAAGTGAGGAAACGTAATGTTGGTCTCTGGTAGCTTGCTTGATGCTAAGGTTTGCTTGTTAGATGATTCATGACTGTGTGTGTGGGTGTGTGATAGTAGTGAGAGATAGTCTTTTTTTTCAGTGAATTCATCTTAAGCAGTGTTTAATTGTGCTTTATCAACAAACTCAACTTGCACACAATAGTGATAATAATTTTAAGATTAAGCATCAGGTATTAAATTACTGGCAAAGTCTAAATGATACTCGTACAATACTTTCTCATCTCATCAGAGAACAGCAAGAAATGACAAGCTTCACGACGAGAAATACATCATGTATGCGACTGCAAGCAGCAGTCTTGACTGAGAGCATCCTAAACTTGATCATCACTTGTTTTGATAAATATGAGGGCATATCTTGTGAAGGGGAGGATGTGCATATCTAAAGAAGAAACAAAGTCTTTTCATACTTTGGAGAAAAAAAGGTTACTAAGGAAGCAAATGCATTGCAGTGGTGGAAGACTAACAGTGACATAAATTCTATCTTGGCCAGGCTAGATAAGTCCTACTTATGCATTCTTGGTGCCTATAGCATTATGCAAATGTTAATGTTGAGCTCAAGTCATTGGGTTTTCAGATTTGCATTTTCTTCTTTTTCAAAAGCTTATGTCCCTTAAATGACCCTTTTTTGCACTTTATAAAAAAGTATCCTACAAATTTGTAGGTGTATAGCATACATTTATATGTACTTTGGTTTAATTATTTGACAATCACTTGAAATTATTTCTAAAATAATATTCTGCTTTTTTGCACTATTTCCTAAAATTTCAAAATTTGAATAAAGAAGAAAAAGTGATTCATCGATTAATCAAAAACAAGTTATTTATCGATTATTAAAATGATCATTATTTCCTAATTCGGAGAGCCCAAGAAGTCTGGAAACCTCATAAAATATCAAAATGACCCGTTTATGCAAACATCGAGTACCTTTGCTCGGCTTGGACCTCGAAGGAAGCACGTCGAGGGCCGTCAGTGGGAGAGTGAGGCTGGTGGTCTGTGCAACTGCAGTTTGCTGAGCTCTCCCCCAAATTCGGCAACGAATCTGCGAGATGACATTCAAAGAGCCGCAGCAATGCTCCTCCACTCCAACCAGGGGTGTCAGCAGAGCCACCAGAGAGCCCAGGAACACGCACACAACCGGTCCCCATCCTCCGAGGAGACGCTCGCTAGTGTTTCGCCACGCCGTCACAACCGCCATGGCCATTCCAGGTTAAATACTCCATTCTTTAAAAGGTAAGCCCAAACAGATTTTTTTCAATCAAGCAAGGAACGTGAAATCTTCCTCCCCACAAATAATCAAATATGTAGCAAAACATTCAAAGCACCAGGAGACCAGAAATTTTGTCTTAAAGTTACCCTTCTGGCTTGTTTCCTCTAGAGCTGTGACATCATTATAGGAACACAACACTTGCAAAATGGCAAATCCAGTTAACACAAAATGTGAGCCCAGCTGAGAAACAGACAGCTATTGTAGAGACCAATGTTTATCTGACCCTGATTTTATAACAAAATAATGGCCCTAACCGATACGTCTAGGGAGAAAAAAATTAGTTGTAGAGAATAATTTGTACAACTGTATAAATTCAAACCAGTTGTTGAGGCCAGCGATGTGTGTGAACTTGACATTCAGAGAAGTGATCTTATCCTGAACACATTACTTGTGTTTAAAACCCTTCTTCCGAGATGGTGTTCGATATAATTACGAGTTTTTATCCCTTGTTCATGAAGGGTTAGTGATGAAGTACATTTTGCATGTCAGTTGGAAACACACCGTTGTGAACAGGGCCACACTAAATACCGCCAGATTGAATATATTTACTGCAATTACCACATAAACCTCGTCTAGGTGCATTGATTATTCCCCATTGAACTGCATTCTTTAGTTTTTTTTGTATATTTGCGTTTCACTGTTGACTTGAGCAGTTTAATTTTCTATATCAGTCTGGTTTGAGACAGAATTGAACGAATACTGTTCAGCAAGGCATAAACAATACCTCTACGCACATTTTATGTATACTCACAGTGAAACATGTTGCTGGCGATCCATAAAACAAGATTGAGTCGAGCTTGCAAGCGTGCTGTTACAATGATGACGTCACAGTTTAGGATGTCAAACACAAGACAACCTGTCTTCTAAGTGCATTATCTCGCAAAATAATTAGAATATACCGATGAAATACACATACATATAATGCAAAAAAGATGTACTATTTCCTCGCCTTTTGCATGTTTAAGAATTTGGGATTACCTTTAAATCCACGCCACTCTTTCGAATTCCACCCCAGCTAGGGGAGATGATGATGCACAATCAACAACACGTCAACGTTAAGAGAAACAATCAAATTAATGACTTCCGATGCATTTGTTTGCGAGATTATTCTGCGGGGGCGTAAAATCGAAATATCTGGCACACTAAAAGCTAAACTTCCGTAAAATGTTAACACGGCACAAGTTTACGAAACATACTCATCATCGGTGTTTGTCGGCGACACCTCTAAACATACTCAAACATCATTGGACAGGCTCAAGTAGAAGATAGACAACGATTGGCTGAAAACCAGCAATACAGATAACTTTCGTAGTGGACTCTGGTTGGATGATGCAATGAGTTCTTTATGCCCTATTTTTTGTCTATCAGGCATCTAATTCTAATGTGAAGTTTCGATTATCCATCCATCCATTACCTGCATCGCTTATCCTCAGTAGGGTTGCGGGGTGCTGGAGCCCATCCCAGCTATCTTCGGGCAGTGGGCAGGGGACACCCTGAATTGGTTGCCAGCCAGTCGCAGGGCACACAAGGACAGACAATTCGCTCGCTCATTCATACTTAGGGATAATTTGGACCAGCCAATTAACCCGACATGTATGTTTTTGGAATGTGGGAGGAAACTGGAGTGCCCGGAGGAAACCCAAACAAGCACGGGGAGAACATGCAAACTCCACACAAGATGTTCGATCTCATGACCCAAGTTTCGATTAATTTATCTGTTATTACAGACAATGTAATATATAAAACACGTTATATTCAAAATTGTATTACAATTATTAAAGTCAATTTAATTATCATCATTGAGCCCTATATTTTGGTCAGTCAGTCATCTTAATTCTAATGTGAAGTTTCGATCAATACAGCCATTATTCTATACAATATAATACATAAAATACAAAATATTCCAAACTGCATTCAAAGCATCAAAGTCAATTTAATCATCAAGGACATATAAAACAAATGAAACAAGGATCGAAAATCCAAAGTGCAACTCTACAAATAACCCGTAGAGAGCAGCAGTGTATCGTTAATATATTTTAAACCTCACTACGGTTTTGGATTTTGTTAAACAAAGTGCAAAGGCAGGTTTTATTTTGAGTTCTCGCACTACAAGATCTTGAACGACACACCATTCATTCATTCATTCATTCATTCATTCATTCATTCATTCATTCATTCATTCATTCATTCATTCATTCATTCATTCATTCATTCATTCATTCATTCATTCATTCATTCATTCATTCATCCATTCATCCATTCCACATGGTTAAAAATACATTTGCAATTTGGCATACAAGTACATGCGACGACATACTGATAATCTCACCAGGATTTACTCTTAAATTTACTTAACGAGTACGGTAATTTATGAACGGTTTTCACGATGTTTGCGACATATGTTTCTTATGTTTTCCTGACTCTGTATGTGTACATTTTCCAGAGAAATTAACCAACCCTGTAATATTTTAAAAAAGACCATAGTGTATTTGGTCCGTGTGAAAAATAGAGTAATGCAGAGCAAATCTTTACCCAGAAGAGTAAAAATATATGTGTCTTCACCACACATTTATTTACATGTATTTATCGTTGTAGTCTGTAAGGGAGAGTAACAAACTATAAATTAAGAAACTTTTTTTTAAAACTGTCAACTCTATCTAATAACTGTGTTGATAAATAAATAAAACTCTGCTAACATAACATACGTTTATAGAGAAAAGTATCAAATCAATTGTGTAATATTTCCAATAAGACTATATTTGATCCATGGGAAAAACAGGGAAATACAATGAAAATCTTAACTTGGAACAGTAAAATATTTTTAAAGAAAATACCAAATTGATTATCTGTGTAAATTTGTTTATCTTTGTACTCTGTAAGGGAAAGGGCCTAACTATACATTAAGTAAAAAGGGGTTTTGTCGTCAACTGTATTCAATAACTGTGTTGCTAACGCAAATATCATTGAGACTTAAGAGTGAATATGAAAAATTGCTGATTACATTTCTCCTACATAATAACATCAGTTGGCAATATTTCTTTTTGTCATATTTGCGGTTGTCTGTGTCCCAATAGCATGACTGTTTCTGTTGATGTTTTTCTGCTATATGAGATCACAAATGTCAATTAGTCAGCATCTGGACTGTGGTTGACATTACATCCCCTTTTACGTCATCTTTGGAGAAAAAAGGAAATAAACCCATTTTGAAAAATAGAAAAGTACCATTTTGCAATCTAGGGAGGTTAACTGTTGGTTCATAAAATTCATTTAAGTTAAAGTCTTCATAGTTGTGTTAAATCTAAGCACTATATTCCTATTACGTTTTAGCAGTGGCGAGCCGTGCATTTCACAACGAGGCCTTCAATAGGCTGAATCAATCCAACCCTTAATAACTATTTAATGGCTATAAATCAGCAGTGACACATAAAAAAAGCATCTGTAATAACCACATAAAATTGCACTATTATTTAGGTATATAGCCACATTTGACTCACAAAAAAATCCTTTTTATTTGTTCACAAAATACATCCTCCTCTTTCCCCCCACGAGGATTTCAATTACATTGTCGCACAGATTCTCCATGCGTTTCAGTTCCATCAAGAAGTTCGTTACTATCATCATAGCGTATCACTATTTGATTTAGCGCTGAAAACGTCCATTTGACAGAAGGAGTTGACATGAGGATACTGTATTGTTCTTCACGTTTTTGTTGTGATACTAGCCAATCATGGTTTGTGAAACCGGTGACGTTTCCCAAGGCCCGCTAGCAGGCGCTGACTAGCTAACTCGGAATCTGATTGGCTAACCCACCATCTTTATCGTCACTTGTTTTATGGCTCAGGGCCAGCATGGCTGGTTGTGTAGGCTTCTTGGTAAATTTCTGACTTTGGCAAAAAGTAAAGCGCTGAAATGTGATTGGTTGAATCTGAAAGTGACTTTTGGAAGCAGCACAACCAGGGGAAAAGCAATGGAAGGTTGACATGCCATTTAGAATTAATAATTCATGGACAAAATATAATTAACATCACATGATTTAGAAAGGGCAGCACAGTGGCCGGGTGGTTAACTTGCAAAACCAGGTACCGCAGCCTGGAATTTGCATGTTCTCCCCGTGCCTGCGTGGCTTTCCTCCGGTCACTCCGGTTTCCTCCCACATTCCAAAAACATTTGTGTCACGTTAATTGGCCGGTTCAAATTGTCCCTAGGTGTGAATGAGAGAGTGAGTTGTCTGTCTCTGTGTGCCCTGTGACTGGCTGGCAACCAGTTAAGTGTGTCCCTGCCCGAAGATGGCTGGGATGGGCTCCAGCAACCCCGCGACCCTACTGAGGATAAGCAGTGCAGATAATGGATGGATGGATGGATTCAGTTAATTTTTTTCGACCAGCATAGAAAGCCTTGTAGGCCCACTACTGCGTTTTAAATTATGATAATAATGATTCCGGAACTTAAGAAAATAATAGAGTGAGTTCTCATATACTAACTTATATTATTAGCAGGGCAATAATAAATGAATTCTGGCCTGGACTCCTGTCACTTATGAACTTTTGGAACCTTTGAGACAACTTCACATATCGCTTGGTTGTATGCCGCCACTAAGTCCCCATGTAATAACCTGACCTTGACTTCAATTTTTTTATTATAGCTGCTCCAAGAGATTGATGACATTTTATTAAATTGTACTAAAGATAAAGTGAAATTGAAGTTTCCATTGCGTGTGTTTATTCAAGAACATGATTGATCATGTTGTGAAGATTTCTATAATACTGTATTGACTGATTACTTATTAGAGCTATAATATTGACACTGCAAAAGCGCTCAGTATTGACGACTTTGTTATCATACAAGTGGTGAGCAATGTATCGTATTCTTAATACAAAAGCGCTTATTGGTTGTTGCAGTATCGATTGTGACTCCCAGTGAGTGCGTACGTCGTCCTGCTCCCGCGATCCCATTCCAAGCGCGTCTCTCGTTAATTCTATTTCTAGTCGTCCTCCATATCCTCACCACTCTTTTATGAGACTTTATGACTTTTATTAAGGTATTTGAAACTTTAATATGTGATGTCTAAATAAAGATAAATAGCCTTACGTACGTTGGCCAGCAGCTGTAAACCGCCGGTGGTAATGTAGTGTAGATTGATTCCTGGCTGAATGCCAGAACTGACATATCTTCAGCAGATGGCCAACGTGTGTTATCAGCTCTAAATAGCTGATACTATCACATACGCAGCTTGATGCTCTGCAGGAGCAAACGTTGGCCCCCAAAGTGCAAGGAACATATGAATGTTAATAGCTTCATCTGCCTCTCAAAGCAGAGAGTCCCGCTGCGTCTGTACAGAGGTATCACCCTGGAGAATAACCTGTTGGAGCCTCTTTGATCTCGCTTATTTTCTCACTCCTCTTGTTTAGATGCAACTTCGCTCTGTAGAGGTTAAAAGGCAGACGGAAGAATCCGGAGTTGTTTATTGGGATTAATATTCCCGAGCCGGAATTTCAACAACACGTGGGGGATTCTAACTGATGTTTATTGCATACCAGCCCCAAACCAAATCATAGCAAGAAGAAAACATTAAACGCTTGGGATCTAGCTACAATTCTAGCTTTTATAGCAAGCTAAAATTTCATCTATCATACCCCAAATCGTACCAGGATTAAAAAACAACATCTAACTAACTCATTATAGTTTCACCATTTTCGAGGGCTCAGAACATAAAAGGCCCGTGCTTTGCAGTTTTCCCACCTCGATCTGGAATCGCATACGGTCTTATGCCAATAACAACAATCTTAGCAATCACAGCTAGCTGGTATCAAAGCTATCGAAGCTATCTAAAATCTTGTTTTAGAATAGACTACGATAAGAATAGAATACACTTTATTTTCATTGTAACACTTTAATAAAGCAAGATTGTGTTTCATACAGGTGGAAATTCAAAATAAACAGTGTTAATTTTGCAACACATTTTCCATATTAAAAAGTAATATGTAAAAAAAACTCGATAAATGATTGCACTTTGTGAAAAATAGATGTAAAACTTGTAGACAAAAACGAGAAGAAACAATCATAGTTATCATGGCTAGGTAGAATTGTAGCAATCCGAACAAGTGAGATTTTAGCTTTATGCTGCTATCCAATGCTTGCTTGAAGTCAAAGAACGCTTCTGTTGAACATGCCGATGCAACTTAGCAACGGATGTCTGTTCTTCATTAACAACTCCACAGAGAGAACTCAAACTCTATGGAGACAAAATGATGTAGCCACGGGAACTCAAAGTCGGAAGAAAGGATTTGACACTCTCTCTTCAGGATGCTGTGTGTCTACGGAAATTATTATTAGATCATTCTAAAATTGTACCTGATGAGTTCTAGTTTCTTGCTGATGGGGTGCGCAAGAAGCAGTAATGACTCTTGTAGCGTAAATTCACGATAACTTAAGTCGCCGGTGCTTACTTGACTTGTATTCTCTTTTCAAAGCATATTTCTTTTTGCTCAATAACACTTCTGGACCACAAAACATCAGCTGTCAACCATCATCTGACCCAAATTGAAACACAAGATTGGACTAGTTCTCTTGGTTTGAATAAAACATAGGATTATTTTTTGCATGGGGACTAAGAGCGCAAAAAAACCCCACATTGTATTGCAAAACTGTCATGATTACCGATTGGAATCACCTGTGCCCGCTCATTTGGCGCCAGCCGCTGCGGGCTATCTGATTGGCTCCCTGTCCCTATTTAAACCCTGTCTGTCACTCTCCTGTTGTCAGTTCTGTCTTACAAGGCAAGCCTTTTTCGACCCTGACTCGCGCCTGGCTCGTTTTTGCTCCTGTTTGTATCCGGCTACGAACCGTTTTGATCCCGACCACGTCTGCTCTCCCGTCCCGTCTTACGACCCGTTTTTGATCCCGACAAACTCTGTTTTCCCGTCCCGGCTTACGACCCGTTTCTGACCCCGACCACGATTTTAATCTCCTGTCCCGGCTATTGACCTGTTTTTCCGTTCTGACACCGCCATCGCCCGCTACAGAAGATCCACTTCCGTATTCGGATCACAATCCGATTGCGAGAGTGACTTGCTTTCTGTTTCCAGCGTGCATCGGATCGCGGGCGCCAATGTTGGTTCACTTTGATAGAATTACATTTTTCTGGGGGAGGGGTACTTCTTTAAAAGCAGGATTCCGTTTTGGTAAGAAATCTGTACAACATAATCCAATTTGATTTGCAAACAATCCATAAATGCAAGCCCCCCCTCCCCTCGAAAAAAAAACCCCAAAAATTGAAATACTTTGTTTCACAACGACTTGAAAATTCTATGTGTTAAAATTGTCTAAATGGCTGCACCCAGAATGCAGAGACACGAGACGGAAGCAGTTTTGCAGAGTTTATTTACAAGTTGACAGCTGGTAGCGGAGGCACAGAGCTGGTTGGCCAGAACCAGGAAACCAGTTTGGCAGGACATTGCCGGCAAGTATTTACCCACTGAGAGAAAAGCTTGTGTCGAGCTGTAATCCGCGGCTGACCTTAGAGGTACAGTGCAGGGTGGAATTCACCGAACTGCTGCAAAAACCAAGTTTATTGACTCATTGCACGTGACGTCACGTTGCCTTCTCTGGCAGAATGAGAGCTGTGACAGACAGCAAGCGGCACTTGAGCGCACAAAAGTTGAAGAGGCAGTTGAGTTGAAACAAATACTAATAACTACCACTGTCACAACCCGAACAGACAGAGGTCCCAAACGCGTAACATTCTCACACAAGATTTATTTTACAGAAACGGGGCAGTCATGCGCGGGAATATAAATGCAAGCTATTCGGTGATCACTGGGCAGACGAAATGGAAACCGGACAGGACAGACGGGTTCGATACCAGATACAGGATACACTTGTAGATACTGGACAGGACGGGACAGACGGGATCGATACTGGATACTGAATACATGAGCAAGATACTGGACAGGGCGGGACAGACGGGATCGATGCCAGATACTGGATACAGGAGCAAGATACCGAGAATGCTCCAGCTAGCTACTCCCCGAAGATAGCTGGAGCAGATTATGGATGGATGGATGGAAGGTATGAGTCACTCCAAAGACTCTCAATATAATGTTAGCTAGTGCTAACTAGCTTCGTTAGTGTCTTACGTCAACATTCCATACTGCGTAAATGTTTTTATTGTGATTAACCAGGGATTCAAAACAGTAATCTTCAGAATATCACATATATTAAAAACAGTTATGTCCTCTACCATGAAAGTCATTTTGCCGAAATGATCCGTCAAATTACCAACGGATATAAGATATAACGATTATAAGAATAAAAAAATGTCATTCAGCCAAAATAAGTGTTTTCAACATGCTAAAAAGTGATTTCTATACAAGGTCCAAATGCACCATGCTATACTGTTCTATCACATTCCCCAAAATTTAGATACAAAGTCGTTTTAGTAACGGTTGTGCGAAAGGAATATTTCACGCTGAGCATTTGTCGGCAAAACGTAGCACTGGTGTGTGGGCATATACTACATTTACAATATACAGTAGTGGTAAAGATGGTGTGGAGAAAAGTCAGGCAGACTGGACGATTTGTTTAGATGTGTGAATACATCAGGAGGAATACTGTATTGGTCGGTAGCTAGCAGTGCTAATGCTATCCTCAGTTTGTCTAAATAACTCTCTTTGTGCTTTCCGACACGCACAATATTCTTTTTACGAGTCATTGCCAATGGTGTTGAAGAGTATAGCTGTTTTTGTTGTTGCTGTTGTCTACATTTCACTGGCCTCACCCACTGTTTACTATGGCTTACTGCCGTCCGTCATGGTGTCGTCACGTGATTAGGGTCAATATGGTTTGTTCATGAGCTTGTTAGAGGCAGGTGTGTCTCGCCAGAGCAGCAGAAAGCAATGGCCCCCTGCCACACACTACATGCAGGAAAACAGAGAGAGAAGCACAGAACATAAACACAAGACAAGAACATAACCCTTTGTCTTTTATGGTGATTTGTCATCTACTTAGCATTTACAACCATCATTGATTAGTCACTCTTAGTTTGGGACACAGCTCTTTGAGACCTCTTGTGATTAAGGGCTATACAAATAAAGATGACTTGAATTATTTAGGCTTCTTTTTCTGCTGTCTGTTTTGACTTGGAGCAGTGTTTGTCAATTGTTTAGGATCCGAGGCAGACTTTTTTCCATTACAAAATCTGATGGCATACTGCCTGTCAAAATGTTTATATCTCACTACTGATGAGTGTATTCTGCTTTTAATATTGGACACGTGCAAAGGAGATTTCATAGGATGCCAGTTCATTATTTTGACAATCACCGCACACTGTGGTCCGTTGTTTTGAGTATTACATCATTGTCACTATCGGGCATTGATTTTCACACCCCTTAGGTCAAATCTGCTTGTGTAATCCATTGTTAAATATACTGTGCAAACTCATGAGCAGATAATTAGTATGTAAAATGACAGAACACAGATTCTGCTGCCAGCTAATGATATGGAGGAATGTGTCAAGGTTAAAACTCGAGATTGTATTAAAGTAAAGAAAGAAACACACTCTGAGTCGGGTATTGATGTTGGGTAGCCCTTTCATCGGAGGCGCATCCCACCTGAGCTTTCCCCTAGATCTGCTGCCAAGATCCTCTCAGAGAGGAAAGACACCCATCCGATAACTACTAGCCCATTTATTGAAAAAACAGGCGTAAAACAACACATCTGATTGGCTTAATCAAGATCATATGATTACATCAAAATATCTGATTGGCCTAAACAAAATCACATGATCAAATGGAGCTATATAATGCTGGTCGCGAGATGGCGCACGAGCACAATAAATGAACAGTGAGAAAAGCGAAACCTTGTGTTACCGTAAAATAAAGGAATTATTTCAGGGGAAGCAAGCGTGTGCCCAGACTTCCCGGCAGTAGCTCAGGAGGTAAAGACCTCGTCATGGGATCAAGAGGTTCCAGGTTCGATTCCGCACTCCTCCTATCAAGGTTGTAACACGGTAGGTTGGTCAAAATGAAAGCTGAGAGATGAGTTTTTTTGAAGTTTTATTACAGAAAACCCTAAGCACAAATAACCTCCCTAACAATGACTGTAGACATCTATTTGTACAAAGATTAAGATGGCTGGTAACCTCTTTTATACTAAAGGGGCGGTCCATGAATCAAAACAAAACCTATGAAAAAAGAGACGTTGAAACTCCTCGTGCAAGGGTCTTTATCCAAGTACTTATCTAATGATGCCCACGTTTTCTAGGCAACTTCTGGCCACAAATTAAAACATAACTGAAATAATGGGAGAAGAAGTATAATTATGACTAAATAAATGATGACGTTATAAACGACTAAAATAATAAAGTTATAAGTGTAGAAATTATTCAAACATGACGAAATATAGGCAATAGCATATTTCAATGTTACAACAATACCCAGTTTTGAAGTGTTTTAAAACAACCTATAATAGGTACACCAAATGACCAAACGTACCCCAGCCGTTGCCAAGGTATGAAGTTATTATCCACATCACACTGACAGAAGATGATCTAGGTCTTGTATCCAGGGAATCCGTGTAGGCTCCTTGCTTCAATTTGAAGAAACGCTGCACTCTCAGATCACGCTAAGATTATGCAAACGGCGTGTTAACAAGCTACACCTGCTCCCGTACCGGCCCAAAATATCTGCTCCAACCTGCTAAATATAAAATTTGTCTGGTACTGAGCCACTCATACCAAAATAGAAGCACTTTCCTTTGCAGCAAGGGTAAGCTCTTAAGCCAAAGCCCAAATGGGCCTAACATATGTCAATAATTACGTTTGGGTTGGGCTGGGCTTCTTTTTTGCTGTCTTTTTAAAAAAACGTATACACCCATGTTCTGTTTTGGTCATATTGAGTGTCCGTAGTTTTTGTGTGCTTTTGAACACTCATTTTCAGTCGCAAAACACCATACAGAGAGACATGTAGTGGTTGAATAATACACACTGTACCTTTACTAAATTGTGGAGATTTGAAGACCTGCCTCACTGAGATAACAATATGGATGTCACTTAATTTCTTGTGCCTCAACCAGGAAAGGGCTGAAATGTTTATTCATGGTCCATCTAAATGCCATGACTTGTTCTCAAACACTGCTTTGAAAATTGACAAATGTAATATCACCCAGAGTGACTCAAACAAAAAACTAGGTGTCACATTTGACCCTAATCTATCCTTCCAGTTATTTGTTACTAGAACATCTTTTTTTCCATCTTTACAAATAGAAAAATCTCCCAATGCTGTCCCAGTCTAATGCTGGGATTAGAAATTACCTCCCGTCTTGATAATGTTGTCACAGGCCAGAAACAGAGACAGGACCCAATAGTGTTCGTTAAACTCAGTTTTGTTGAAATAGAGAGCAGTGCTTGCTTCCACGATCTGATTATCGTCAGACACAGGTGGCTAATGGCAGGAACGCGGAAGTGCCACTTCCGCGTCGAGTGAGAATAGCCGTGGGTGGCAGGAAAGCTGGTTAGTAGCCGGGACAGGAGAGCAAGGGCGGTAATCAAGTCCAGAATAAAGGTCGGCAACAAGTATCAGGCAGGAAACAGGGCAAAACAGGTCGATGGCCGGGACGGAAGAGCAGGGCAGAAACGGGTCCAGAAACAGGTCGGCAACGGGTAACAGGCAGGAGAAAACAGAGCAGGAGATTGTCGGAGGGTACGGTGCTTGCCTAGCAAAAGCGTAGGTTCGCAGGACGGTCTGGGGGTTTAAAAAGAGTCCATGAACCAATTAGCGCTCAGGGCTGTTGGCGCCAACGGGGCATTTGCAGGTGCCCCGAATCAGCCATCATGACAAATGTACTACTCTCCGGTCTCCCAAATTCTAGCCTGCAGCTGGTAGGAAATACAGCAGCGAGGCTTTTAACTAAGACAATAAAGTTTGATCACATTATCCTGATTTTAGCTAACCTGCATTGACCTTCTCTCAGTTTTAGATGTGATTCTAGGGTTCGGTTGGTATTCATCTCTCATCTCATCTCATTAGCTACACCGCTTATCCTCAGTAGGCTCGCAGGGGTGCTGGAGCCCATCCCAGCAATCATCGGGCAGTGGGCAGGGGACACCCTGAACTGGTTGCCAGACAATCGCAGGGTACACCGGGACAGACAACTCACTCGCTCATTCACACCTAGGGACAAAACCAATCCACCTGAAAGGCATGTTTTTGGAATGTGGGAGGAAACTGGAGTGCCCGGAGGAAACCCACGCAAGCACGGGGAGAACATACAAACTCCACACAGGAAGTCTGGAGCTGGATTTAAACCCACGTAGGAGGTTCCCAAGACATGAACTGTGCCGCACATGCGCTAACCACTGCGCCCCCGTGCTGCCTCGGTTGGTATTATACAAAGTTATCCATGGACTTGCCCCCTCATATATTTCAGATTTATTTTTCCCCTATGTTCCTGCCTTTACTCAGAAAATGCTGGTCTGCGCAGGATCTTAATAGTCAAGAAGAGAGCTGCAGTTTTTAGAGCTAATCCTTTCGGGCCCCAGTGCTATGGAAAACTCTGCCCTCTGATTTCTGATCTGCAACCTCAGTGGAACTCTTTAAATCTAGACTTACATTCTATTGTTTATGAATGACCTATTTTTCATGTTGACAAGATCTGTGTCTTGCAACATCCATTGTGGCCTAGTCATCCGGGAATGAGGATTACCTCATATGCGGTGCCTTCTCAAGGTTTCCTTATTTTCCTCATGTTGAGGTTTTTGAGTTTTTCCTTGCCCTCATGTAGGTTTTAGATCAGGGGATGGTTTAATAATAGTTTGTAGTCTGCAATAGTCTGTACAGCCCCTTCAAACTTCTTGTGATTAGGGCTATACAAATAAACATGGCTTGACTTAAGGTCGTATTGCTGCTGTGGTATATGGCCCAATTTTAAACCTTTCAAAAGAGACAGCCTTAAAATTTTCCCAGCAACTGCAAATGGAAAATTATCTCTTACTGTCACCTCCGTAGACACAGAAATATAAAAAAGGAAATCATTATGTTGTCTTGTTTAACTTAGATTTGTTATAAAAGACAGGTTTTAATTTTTCATCATATATCACCTCTGCTCCTCCCGAGTCCTCACAAGTAAAATTGGAAATTTAGGGTCTTGCAAATCAAGCTAATTGCTCAGGCTTGGGCTAGGTCGAGCTTTAATACCCACTGGGCTGGGTCGAGTCGGGCGGAGGTTTTTGGCCTGATCTTACCTCTGCTTTGCGGGAGACAATGTGATTGTTGTGTTTGTGTGTTATCCTCCATGCATGGCAGCAAAGCACAAACGGCAATCTGCCGCAACTCAGGAAGCGAGGCTCTTTCCGCTGTTCCATTGATAGCTTCGAAAGTCTGACTATCATTGTTTCTGCAGACTTCCTTAGAAGGCCCAACACAACGGTTACACACAAACTCTGCTGATGTCCACTTGGTATTTGAGGCTGGATGCTTTGAAAAATAAATTGGCGTCCCCCTCAAGGTTTTTTGCGATCTCTGATGTGGATTCTACTTACTTCAAAGCGAGTCTTCAATGAGCTCTTCCCAGCTGCTGCGTCTTTTGCAAAACAGCAATGAAGAGGAAATTAATGAAGATGTTTCCTTGAACTGATGTTTAATGTAATAAGTGGAGGCTAAAGACGACACATTTGCTGAGCTCTTTGATTTCTTTTGTTTAGATTACGCCCTGTTTCAGTTTTTGGGCCAAACTGTGAAAAATTCAGGAGCCACAAATGATTGGAAAAGAAAATCACATAGAGTGGGTCTTCTACCAGAGATGGGCAGTAGCGAGTTACATTTACTCCGTCACAATTACTTAAGTAAGTTTTAGGACGTTTTGTACTTCTAAGGGTATTAAAACACTATACTTTTTAATTTTACTTGAGTAGATTTGTGAAGAAAAAACTGTACCCATACTCTGCTGCATTAGACTACATTGAACCAGTTACTTAAATCCCCTCCACATAAGTAGGCGTCTGTCTGTCTCAGTATTATATAGTTTATTTGCTGTTACACTGAACAGTCAATATTCTCCATCAGCATGTCGTGTGTTTTCTGAGTTGCTATGAAAAAAAAAATGAAAAAGCTTGAAAGAGATATTTCTTGCGGTAGAGTGAAGAAACAAATGCGACTATAATTTAAAAGAATATTAGAAATGTTTTTCCCAAATTCTACATTTTTTGCATAATGCTACATTATCATTGGTAATATACCGATTAAGGGGACCACCAATAACCTGTGTTTTTTTTGTTTTCTCCTCTTTTCCATCTTTTTTTCACTTTTTTACACAGGCTGAAACACACACACACACAGACACACACCAGTTATATGAGTTAATGGGCTAGCTTGTTAAAAAAAGTACTGGGGCTTTAATTGTGATACTTGTGATTAATTTATTAATTTGATTTATGTTTATTATTTCATCGTTTATCAAAGAAATTGAAATTAACTATTATCTTAACCTAGTTCTACATTAAATGTAATTCATAATTGCTTGGATGGAGTTTGAGGATTTGATGATTTGATTGAATGGCTGTTTTAAAAAAATCCGTATATTAGATGTTGTTACAGTTAATTGAGTAGTCATTCTTTACTTTTACCCCAATATTTATTTGGATGACCATTTTTTACTTCTACTTGAGTCATATTATTCTGAAGTAACAGTGCCTTTACTTGAGTAAAGGTTTTGGCTACTCTACCCACCTCTACTTTAAGAGATTAATTCATTACTGCATTGAGCTCAGATCTAGAATTTATTTTATCTTGAACAAATTTTCCGCACAAGAAGTACAGTGGAACCTCGGTTTTCGAACGCCTCTCAGTTCGGACAAATCGGTGTTCGACCAAAAATTTCGAGAAATTCTTGCTTCGCAGTTCGGTCAAAAAATCGGAGTTTGAACGCCGGTACGCTAGGGTGCGATGCTGAGCGGCGTACGGTGTTTTAGCCCCTAATTATGCCTCCAAAGAAGGTCGGTGCAAGCAGGACAAGTGAAAAAAAAAACAGTTGTTCGTCCAACTATTGCCTTTAAGAAAGACATAATAGCTAAATATGAAAGAGGTGTACAAATTTCTGATCTTGCTAGTGAATACAGCATGGCTAAATCTACTATCAGTGAGATAGTAAAGAATAAGGTGGCTGTGAAATCGAGTGATGCGGCTAAGGAAGTTAGCGCTATAAGCAAGCAACTGCCACAAGTTTTGGAAGAGGTTGAAAAACTTTTGATGATTTTTCTCTCCCCACCGTCCACCACAAAGGTAAGAAATCCTATTCATAATCCTTTTTTTATTTTTACACATTCATGTTAGCATAATTTTTCGTACGGAAGATTACGCTAACGCGAACGTACGATTAGCCTGGGTTTAGCTTCATGTTTACGTTCATTGTAACCATCCAGGGTGTTGGAACGGATTAAAACGATTTTACATTACTTTTAATGGGAAAAACGATTTTCGGTGATCGACCAAATCGGTTTTCGAACTGGGTTCTGGAACGGATTAAGTTTGAGAACCGAGGTTCCACTGTAACTGAAAACCACTTAATCGGTTCCCGGCCTCCCAAATCCAAGTAAAGCCTAAATAACTATAAAACACATGTCAAGTCAAGTCCTGTTTATTTATATAGCCCTTAATCACAAGGAGTCTCAACTTTCATATTAAGGCGCCTCAAACTATCATTCTGGGGGCCGCAATTGACCCCCAGGCTTTGAGTTTGAGACCCAAGGTGTAGCCAAAATGATCATGTCAAGTCATGTTTATTTGTATAGCCCTTAATCACAAAGAGTCTCAAAGGGCTGCACAGACTACAGATTATTGCAAACCACAAACTATTATGACACCATTCCCTGATCTAAAACCTACATGAGGGCAAATAATACACAGATATTGTCAACATAAAATATAGGTTATTCATATGCTATAGAATAGAAGTGTGTTTTAAGTTTAGATTCAAACATTTCCACTAAGGTTGCAGATAATGAGTGCTATAAGGCTCAGGTAGGATTATGAAGAGCGGACACTAAAAGTGACCAAAAAGTGTCATTTTTCTTCCTTTTTTTTGCCCAGCCTTTCACAAGGTTTTTTGGCTTTTGGGGTACCCGTAGCAACTATATGATCGACGAGAATGTCAACTCCCTTTATCAGAGGCTCATGGTACATATAGTAAAATTTTTCGTCCCAAAAAAATGTACACATCTTCCTGATCTCTAAAAACAAATTCGTAAAGTAATTGAACATAAAAAATACAGTAAGAGGATGAATAAGATGATATAAACGAGATAAAATGTGAGTTTGTTATGAGCACTTATCACTGAAAAAGTCGGTGGTTGCTAATGGAGGTGTATGAGTGCTGGAGAAGCAAGGGAGAGAGGTGCGTGAGGAGAGAGGAAGCACATGAGAGAACGATTACAAAAAAAAAACCACTTCCATTGCTTCCAATGCTAAGAAAATTTGGTCAGCGATCCTTGACTGATGGATTATTTTTTGCCCAGCCTTTCACAAGGTTTTTTGGCTTTTGGGTTACCTGTGGCAACAAGATGATCGACAAGAATGTCAACTCCCTTTATCTGAGGCTCATGGTACATATAGTAAAATTTTTCGTCCCAAAAAAATGTACACATCTTCCTGATCTCTAAAAACAAATTCATATAGTAATTTAATATAAAAAATACAGTAACAAGATAAATAAGATAATATAAACGAAATAAAATGTGAGTTTGTTATGAGCACTTACCATGGTGGTTGCTAATGGAGGTGTATGAGTGGTGGAGAAGCAAGGGTGAGAGGTGCGTGAGGAGTGAGGTCGCACAAGAGAGAACGATTACAAAAAACAAAAACAGGTCCATTGCTTCCAATGCTAAAAAAATTTGCTCAGCAATCCTTGACTGATCGATTGTTTTGTGTATACATGGATAAATATGGTACAGTATGAGCAAAAAGATAAGGCCAAACAATCCATGGCCTGGTAATGGTCCGCAGGTTGGAGGGTGACCGAAAACGAGTGCTACATAAACACAAGAAAGAATACAATCTATGGAGAATAAAAGTTAACAAAAAACACATTTTTATTCTTGTTTTTTCCACCTACCCTGTAGTGAGATTTTGTTGTTGTGGTTGTATCCATAGCAGAAAGATCGTGGACAACAGTGTGAGCCTCATCCATCCATCCATTATCTGAACCGCTTATCCTCAGTTGGGTCGCGGGAGTGCTGGAGCCCATCCCAGCTATCATAGGGCAGTGGGCAGGGAACACCCTGAACTGGTTGCCAGTCACAGGGCACACGGAAACAGACGTTTTCACTCATTCACACCTAGGGACAATTTGGGCCGGCCTATAAGCCTAAAATGTTTTTTGGAATGCGAGAGGAAAGTGCAAGCACAGCGAGAACATTCAAACCCCGCACTGGACGGATAGTCGCTGGATTTGATCCCATGACCTCAGAACTGTGCCGTGGACACGCTTACCACTCAGCCGCCGTGCTGCTCGCGTGAGCTTCATGTTATGTAAAATAAATACATGACCTACAGGTATTTTTAAAAAGTGCACATATGATGGTTCATGTATTTTTGCCTATATTTCAAATCAATATTGTTTTTTTTAATCAAGTTTGTTTTTACCACAAGGAGGTGCTTAATATTACTCAATGTCACTGTGATGCATCATGTCAATATTAATAAATCATAGATTGTTGCAAAGTTTATCTCCTCATCTCCCCACACTAAGCCGAGGCTAATCTACAAATTGGACGAGGGACGCCAATGGCCCCCGAACTATAATTTGGGCACCACTGCCACAGAGCCTTTTCCGTTTGGAGTTGTGGGGAAACGTGCTAAATGACAAAAAAGTAACATCGGCGAGAAAAGAACAGCCCTGGGGTCACGTTTTTTGACTTGTTTACCCAGCTGGCATATGTTCATATGTGCCTGAACTCTCAGCTGTGACAACAAAGAAAAAGTGCTTTGAAATCATTGATGAGTGCTAATTTCTCCCCCGCTCTGTTGATGTAATTAAATGCCTCGTATCCCTTATGAGCATATCACTATTGTTATCCGAACGTGAAAGCCAACTCCGCTCTTATCCTTCAGTGCTTCCCTCCGCTCCACTTGCATCTCCAGCATCAGTGTTGATAAATGACGCGCCGCGCACTTTTACTTCATCTTTTCAGCATCTTTTTTTTCTCTCTCAACAGATGAACTCCACACAAGTTGACATGTTAACTTGAAGCACACCCCAGAGATGACCTGTCACTGAGTATTAATACAACACCTCGTCCGACTGCTACATTGCTTGGAGAGGATGAGAATCCATCAGCTCACCTGAGAGAAAGAGAGAGAATGAGAAAATAGGCGACCTGTCAGGCCAGGGAATAAATCCCTCTGGCTCAAATGCCTCGTCTCCTCTCCTCTCTTCCCCTCTCCAACCGTCTCCTCTCCTCTCGCAGCCTCGGTGGAGCATCCGTCTGCCTGGCTCTCTGTCAAAAATATAAAAGAGGGGGGTGGGGGGTCCGGGGTAGGCTTTGTTCTGGGTGGTAGAGCAGAATGTCAGAGATAGAGGATCTAGTTGGGCCACTTGTGTCAAACCCATGGACGCGGGCCGGATGTGGCCCGCCAGATCATTTTATGAGACCCGTGAGACAACACTGAGTGAAGAACAAGAGGAAAAATGAGCTGAATTGCATCAAAAAATGACTTACAGTTTTGAAAATCACCACTGAATGGCGCCAAAGCCAGGCGCTACTCCCAAAGCATCCACCGTAACTGTATTTGCTGACATTACTAGGCCAAATTACCTGAAATATCATACCAATGTTATTTTTTTCAAAGAAAAAAAATCATAGGTTGAGAAATCTTAATTTCTTTTACATAATGGAAACACAACCTAAGGTGACTGCCAGGTTGCTCTGTGTCACTGGTTTTCGTTTGCATTTGACCATACAGTGCCATCTAGTAGTTATGTACTACACACTGGAGCTTTAAAACATATAAAATTAAACAGGAATGTTCCAAAACTCTAGTAAACAATTTGATAAAATAAATACAGAAACAAAAAGAAGAAAATTAATTTTAACTCGTTGATTCAATCATTGAACTGAATGTTTTTATGCCATTTAGTAACTTTGCAGTCTGCATGAGTGTCTGCGAGTTAAATCACACTACCCTCATGCAAAAACGGCATTACTGGGTTCTTTTCAATTTTTTGTTTTATGCATGGGAGGTCAGAAAAACGTCCATTTTTCATATATTTCATGTATTTTCAATATGCGCACTGCTTATCCTCAGTAGGGTCACAGGAGAGCTGGTGCCCATCTTAACTGTTCTCGGGCAGTGGGCAGGGGACACCCTCAACTGGTTGCCAGCCAGTCGCAGGGCACACAGGGACAAACAATTCACTCGCTCATCCACACCTAGGGACAATTTGGACCGGCCAATTAACCTGGTATGGATGTGTTTTGGAATGTGGGAGGAAACTGGAGTGTCCGCAGAAAACCCACGCAATCATGGGGAGAACATGCAAACTCCCCACAGGAAGGCTGGTAGCTGGATTTGATCCCATGACCTTAGAACTGTGCCGTGGATGCGCTAACCACTCATTCGCCGTGCCAAGTTTCGATAGTGTAATTATTAATTCTCTAAATTCCATGATTCAACTGTTGGCATTGGATAATGTCCTTTACTACTTAAATACAGTACCTAGTATGTGATAATAGCCATACTGACGTACTGTAAAACAAATTTTTGCATACAATATTATTTTGAAATCCAGTATTTTTCTGTTCATGTTTACTAAAAATTCATCAGGCGTTGTTAAGGCCATTATCGCATTTTTATTATTATTTTTTTTACCAAGTCAAGTCAAGTCATTTTTATTTGTATAGCCCTTAATCACAAATAGTCTCAAAGGGCTTCACAAGTTATTACATATAAGAAGTTTAGGTTATTCATATGCTATAGAGTAGAAGTGAGTTTTAAGCTTCGATTTAAACATGTCCACTGAGGCAGCAGATCGGATCTCAGGGGGAAGAGCATTCCACAACACCGGTGCCCGGATGGAGAACGCTCTCGAACCAGCGGAACACTTCTTGGCTCTTGGGATCACCAGGAGACCGGCGCTCTCCGAACGAAGGCTTCGGGTCGGGACATAGGGGGAAATCAGATCTGAAAGATATGAGGGGGAAAGTCCATGTATGATTTTGTATAGTAATAGGAGAACCTTAAAATCACATCTTAGGCTAACAGGGAGCCAATGCAGGTTAGCCAAAATTGGGGTGATGTGATCCTACTTTTTTGTCCTAGTTAAAAGCCTCGCTGCAGCATTTTGTAGCAGCTGAAGACTCTTGAGTCTGGTCATCGGAAGACCGGAAAGTAGTGCATTACAGTAATCGAGACGGGAGGTAACAAACGCGTGAATTATGATTTCCGCATCCGACTGAGAAAGTATAGGACGAATTTTAGCAATGTTACGGAGATGGAAGAAAGCGGTTCTAGTAATTTTCTTCACATGTGTTTGAAAGGACAGATCGGGGTCAAATATGACACCTAAATTTTTAAGTGAGTCGCTCTGTGTGATGTGGCAATTGTCGACGTTCACAGCGGTTTTAGAGAATAAGTCACGGGACTTGGATGGACCAATAACTAACATTTCAGTCTTTTCAGAGTTAAGACACAGGAAATTGAGTGACATCCACTCTTTTATCTCAGTGAGGCAGGCCTCCAAATTTCCACAGTTTAGTGTGGCAGATTCCTCCATCGGGAGATAGAGTTGAGTGTCATCTGCGTAGCAATGGAAACTGATATTATACTTGCGAATAATATCACCTAGTGGAAGCATATAAATGCTGAAGAGGAGGGGGCCAAGCACTGAACCCTGCGGAACACCACAGGTAACACTAAAGGGCTCAGATGTCAATTCGCCATACTTAACGCAGTGTGTCCTATCTGAGAGGTAGGATCTGAACAGAAATTTATTATTCTCTAATTAGCTGACATACTAGTCCGGCCCCATGTGGCTAAAATGAGTCTGACACCCCTGATTTAGGCAGTAAAAGGACAAGAGAGGAGAGGCCTGTATGCTCTCTTTGCACCCTGCTGCGTCCGACTCTGATGAGAAGCTCGTAACGACAGCCAGTAATGGAGATCTCCAATGGGACTTACAACAAATGTCCCCGACTTTCAGCGAAGATCTATCTTAAAGCCAGAAGACGCTCCTAAATGACAAGATTCACACTCATTGGCGGACTGACAACATCTGTTATAAGACCATTTGTGAGGTCAAGACATTTTTTTTCTGTGACGGAACAGGCACAGTCGAGGGTGTGATTTAGCCCAGCCTGTTCAGGGACGCCGAGGTTTACACGAGAACACCTCCATTACAAAGCATTTTTAGAGGTCCCGCACTTGTTTCACGCTTATCTCGACGGCTTCTTTTGTTTCTCTCTGGAGCCCCATCCAACAGCTGCCTCAGACAAGTAGAAACAGAGAGCGTGTTTGTTCAAGAATACTGGATTCCACTCAGCACCCGGTTTATTGTATTTGTTGCTATCTACTTCGTCTATGTATTTTTTGGAGTCATTTTACAGAAAATGTTTAACAATTTTTTTTTTACCACCTACCTACCTACATCCACACCTAGCCACAAGGCAATTTTGATAAGAAACTCGTTAAAATTGCCGACCGACCTCCCTCCTACCAAGCAATTTTGGTAACTCGTTAAAATGATAGCTCCAAACCTACCCATCAATTTTGGTTTTAAACTCATCAAAACTAGCTAGCTAACTAGCGAACTCGCTTTCTACCTAACTAACTACTTACCTTTCAAGAAACAATCTTGGTAATAAACTCGCTAAAACTAGCAAGCTAGCCAGTGACTTATATTCCTACCAACCTTCCTACCTACCAAGAAATTTTAGCATCTTCTAATAATTAGTTACCTCCATGCCTACTAAGCAATCTTGGTAATAAACTAATCAAAACAAGCTATCTAACTAGTGAACTAGATTCCTACTGACCTATATACCTACCATGCAATTTTGGTAACTCATTCAAATTAGATACTTCTATACCTACTAAGCCAGGGGTGTCCAAACCTTTCAGAAAATGTGCCAGAAAATCATCCTTGCATTCACATTTAACATCATAGTTTCACACATGTATACTTATAGTATATTCTCATACAGAAACAGTCATACCCAAGCACAACCACTACTATACTCTCTCATTCACACTACAATACCCTTTCACACGTACTATTCTACTCTCATAAACACACTACCATACCTGTCAACCTCCACGGCTCCATGCCCGTACAAACTGTCGTA